>NC_080059.1:10405310-10705310 GCF_026212465.1 Amaranthus tricolor | reverse complement strand
ACGTCAAGTGAATATGTCCAGCTGACACAGTGCCACTACCCAACACACAATTCTCATGCTTTCCATTGTACTTTGGAATAAACCATGAGGTTGAATAAGGATTTAGCCTACTCCTTAGTTTCCAAGAACATCCCCTCTTACACTTCAATAATAAAGAAGTTTGGTTAAAAGTCTCTGTTCTATACTCTACATTCCTACGAATATGATAGACTCTAACAATTTCCAACAAAGCTTCCTTACTATCAAAAATTCATACCCTTTTCAAACTCCCAATTTTTGGTGTAGGTGATATCACAAACCCAAGTCCTCCAAGAGTTGTCCTCTACATATTCATCCAGAGGTGGACATAAGGCATAAGGTGTAGGAGAAACGATTGTAGGAATGTTGCCTAGGTTCATGTCATTAGCTAGGGCATCCTCATCCACATCCACATCATCCTCAGAAGGATCATCATCAAGCTCATTACTCTCATTACCATCATCCCAAGGTACCAACTCAGTACTTTCTCCTAAATTAACAGTCGCATTATTTGGGACTTGAGTTTTAGGGGGTTTGGAAGGAGTAGAAGATGGGGAAGGAACAAAGGGATTTTGAGTTTCTTGAGTTAAAATAAGTATAGGCGTAGAAGGATTGGAAGTAACATTCACAACTTGATTGCCTAGGGGTACCACTTCTACGTATAACTCCAAAGAGGAAATAGATGTAGCCTTTGAATGCTCTCACATAGCATATATAGAATCATCATCCTCAATAGGAAAAGCTAACAATTGATCACTCATGTCGTACTTAAAACTTAAATTAACAGTACTTCGTGTGGTGTCAATTCCAATCTTAGAACATACAAGAAGGTTAAACTCATTTAAATCCATGTTCGAGTTGCATGCAAACAGTTTACGTTTACCCCAACATACGTAACCTTGTTACCACTTGTATGAATGGAACCATTCCAAAAACATGCAATAGTCACACGAAATGATGACATTTCTACATGAATACATACAAAATCAACTTCATCACCAATTACGTTCACGAATATACATAATTAATTAACTACATTTATATAATTATTTAAACTAAATCAATTAATTACATATATTCAATATACAAAACAAAATCAACATATATACATAATTAACTCCCTACATTTACATAAACTAAATCAATATAATCAACAAGTAACTAAGTACATTATTATTAATTCAAATAAGTTGTGATGAAATAACTAAGTAAAAAATCACCAATTAAATTCAATATATTATCCACAACAACAAACTAAAGTTAATGAACCATAATCAAAAAATGAATAAATAAGTAAAAAATAACTAATACATTACCGTAATCAGCTTAAATTGAACTAAATAAGTAGTGATTCCACAAGCAATCCCCTGCATTTGAAACAAATAATGAAGATTACCAAAAAAACCCTAATTTTCGTATGAAAAAAACAAAAAAACAAAAAAACAACGAAATTTATTCCTTAGAAAACTCAAAGTACATGCTAGACCACTTTACTAATGTTGGATTGGAAGAGGGAAGGATTAATTGAAGGTTTGAAGGTATTTTAATGGAGGAAAGGGAGAGAGTTTTTGTCAACTTTTGTTTAGGGTTTAATTGAATTGGGAGAAAATGAGGAAGAAAGGAGGATCTGCTGAATTTAGCTCAAGTCTGTTCATTGTTAGTAACAACAAACAAGGACTAAAGGTTAAAAATAGTCAAAGTCCTTGTTCGCTGTTAGTAACAGCGAACAGACTCTTTGACTATTTTTGACCTCCAGTCTTTGCTCGCTGTTACTAACAGCGAACATCCCCAAACTATAGCTTTGGGAAAAACTGCTTACTTTGGGAATTATTTTCAAAAAATCATTCAAATTGAAAATGTGGTATTGGGTGGTAATAAAAAATTTTAAAAAAAAACCTTTTTTTTTTAAGATCAAAGTTTATTACCATGGAAATGACATGATACATATCATAAAAGTTTACACTATAAAGCATATCCGTTACCAACAATTAGTAGTGATAACCAAACATACCGTTATCGTTTAGTATCCTATGAGTGTATTTAAGAATTTTTAAGTCTTTATTTAAGGTTCTTATGAAAAAGGATTAAGGTGGAGAGAGAAAATATATAAACCGGAAAAATTAGAATAGGGGTATAGAATACAAGTCAGGAGATATGAGTTAATCTATAGAGTGGTTGGAGAGGATAAATAATGTAAATAGATGAATGGTGAGATAAGCTAAATATGTGAAGTTCATGTCTCTAATAAGTAATGTAACAAACTAGTTGGAATGGAGTAAAATAATAAGTCTAGTAAATTTATGGGGATAGAGAGAAAGTATATTGGTTGCATAGTTTGTGAATACTATTGTTCAGAAAAAAAGTTTGTAAATACTACTAAAACGAGGTGGGGCAAGGTATAACTATTAATAGGGTCTTATTTGGATTTTTTAATAACCTGTCTTGACCCAACTCTTTAAAACTCATTTTGCCCATCCCGTTTGCACTTGTTAAATTTTGGTTCAGATCGAGAGATATACTCCTTCTATCCCTCTCTATTAACACACTTTTTATTATAGACCGTTCCATTAACATTGCACCATTTTCATTTTAGAAATGTTAAGGCTATTTTTTTAAAAATTTTATCACAAACTTACTATTTCTCTCTATTTTAACCTCTCATTTCTCCACTTATTTTATGTTTTTTATTCCCATTTGGACGAACTTTTACCCAAAAAGCAAACAATAAGTGGGTTTAATTGAGCATTAAAACGATTTTAGACTCTAAACTTTGAACCAAATTCATTTTTTTACCTAAAATCGAACCGATCGTTCTCAAATAATTGAATCCAAACCCCTAAAAATAGGCGTGGATCTGGAGCAGATCCATTAGAGATGGTCTCGCCGTGAGATCATCTAATTTGAAAAATAAGGAAGATTTGAAATAAATAAGCTTATTTTTTTAAAAAAATTCTCAAATAATCTTTGAAATTTTCAATTCATAAAATAAGCGTCCCCATGCCAAAATCGAGGTTACGTATTTGTTTGTTGTTACTAATAGCGAACAAAGAAGTTGGTTAAAAAAGTCAAAAATTTTTGTTCGTTGTTACCAACAGCGAACAAAGAAAGACAATATCATACCATTTGAAAGGACAAAAGAACGACACATGCATCAATGTTTGTTGTTATCAATAGGAGGTGATTTATTTTTTTCATTCTTTCAAAAGTTATGACATTGTATTTCTTTATAACAACAAACAAAATTGTGATAAATTATTTTCTCATGTTCTAGGCTTAGACATGAAAACACTTATTTTGGAAATTAAAAGATTAAAGTAACTTATTTTGAGAATATTGTTTGTAAAAAAACTCACTCTATTCACTTTTTCTAAAATGCAAATTCTTGTATGAGACAGTCTCACTGTGAGACATGACTTATAATTGGGTTTAGGGGTGCACACGGTCCGATTTTGTCTGGTCTGATACTAAAATCAGAACAAACAAAAAATTACGGTCTGAAAATTTTCATATCAGACTGTTTAAATCACCAGACCGAATCGGACTCAACCGTTCTACAACGGTGTGGTCTGGTCCGGTCTACGATTTTTTATTTATTATTTTTTTTCCAAATTAATATATGTGTTTATACAAATATTTTGCACCTACATGCACCAAATGTAATAATTTCTAATTAGTTGATTACATTAACATTATTCAAATATATATTAATATATAAGTATTGCTACATCTCGAAATATCTAGGTAGAAACATATTTATTTTTAAAAAAATTATGATTTTTGGTCACAGTATGGTTTGCGATCTGGTCTGGTATGAAAACTAAAATACCAGGATAAGACCATAAACTGTAATTTTTTTGAAAAAAAACCAGACCCGACCATTTAAATCATAGACCAGATCAAATATTTAAATTACGGTTTGGTCTGTTTTGATTTATGGTTTGGACCAAACTCTGCTCAGCCCTATTTGGCTTAAATAGGCCAATCATAAAAAGTTTTAACTTATGAGCTTCTTATTTTAAGGTCGTCCCATACAAGAATTTATGTTAAAAAATAAGTGGGTGTGATTGAGCAGCAAAACGTATCTAGAGCCCATACATTCTAAACACTCATAGCTCGGCCCAATGGTCCCTAAACCATACATAGAAACCCTGGTTGAGGATCATATAAATTTGATTATTCTGCAAGAAATGTTTTTGAGTCGTCTTCTTTCTAGGGTTTCATCACAGGACTTTCTGCTGCCGTAACAATGGTACAACTCTCTTCTCTTTTTAATTTATCTTTTATTTGAAAGACCAGATCCATAGATTTTTACTCGTATATGTCCTGTATTGTTTGCACTTCTTTACTGGATTATCGTTTACTAAAGCTGAAGAACAATTATTGGCGATTTATAAATAGATTAGATTTCGAGAAAGGACACTAATTTGATACTTATTTGATTTGTGTGTTTTCGTTGAATTTATTGTGCAAATTTGCAAATGCGATATGTATTGTCGATAACTTCGAATACTCATTTAGTCATTTGTCTGAAAATTTTGAGGAAATTGGTAGTTTAGGTATACTGTTTCGAACAATTGACCTAAAGGTTAAGATTTGTTAAAAGCTATTCTTTTGCGTTTGCTTTTCTAATTTGTTCTGAATTAATAGTTGATTAAATGGTAATTTGCATGTTGTGATTTTCCACAAATGCGAATAATTTTTAGTTGTAATTTTGCCTTTTATGAGAACTGGGGAAAACTGCTGAAATGTTGATTAAGTTTTGTGTGAAAGGTTTCGTATTTACCAAAAACTTCACTACTAATATGTTTATCATCTTACCGAAAGAATCTACAAGCTTTCAATAACACGATAGAGATGCTTGATTCGCTTTGAGATATCTCAGAATTAAAACCGAGCTTCTTTCTAAAACCCTCAATTAGGCGCCATTGAGGTTTATGGTGAAGTTGAAGGATTTTTTGAGTTAGAATGGTCATTGAGCTGGGATCTGCTAAAACATACTTTGTCAATTCTTTTCACTTACAACTTTCTCCTAAAACGGTGTTACATTCTTTGGAGGGATGTTGAAATCAACAGAAACATAGGAATTAGATTACATGTATTTGCTTGCGTTTTTAAGATTTTTGAGAGGTGCAACTTCATTAGATACACATGCCTTACTTCCATAAGAACCAAATATTTGTAACTTTTTGGTTCTGGATTATAATATATGTACTATACTAGAATAGTTCATTGAATCATTTGCACTACTTATACATGTAAAACTGTGTACATCCGATCCCCTAAAGTGCAAACCTCCATAGTTGGGGATTGTCAGAGCCATTTAATGACATTGGATCACGATTGTTTTATAATATAGAAACATATTTCATTAGGTTTGTGTTTCTGTGGTTACTACGTTTTTTTTGTTGTTTTTTCGTGCCATTCATTTGTTATCACCCTCTTATCTAAATTTTACTTTTGATTTTGGTGGTAGGTGAACGTACCTAAGGTGAAGAAGACCTACTGCAAGAACAAGGAGTGCAAGAAGCACACCACCCACAAGGTGACTCAATACAAAAAGGGTAAGGATAGTTTGGCTGCTCAAGGAAAAAGACGTTATGATCGCAAACAATCAGGTTATGGTGGTCAGACTAAGCCCGTCTTTCACAAGAAGGTATCTATTTTTATATTAACACATGATTAAGAATCTTTTTTGCTTTGTGTTTTGACTAATATCTTATTTGTTCCTCAACAGGCCAAGACTACCAAGAAGATTGTGTTGAGGCTACAGTGCCAGTCATGCAAGCATGTGTCACAGCACCCCATCAAGGTTTGTATATTGAATGTACTATTTCTTATTGGCTATGTATCTGCCTTTTGTGGTTTTAGTCACGCTCATTGTATTTATCATTGGTGTTTATTCAGCGTTGCAAGCACTTTGAGATCGGTGGAGACAAGAAGGGCAAGGGAACTTCACTCTTTTAAGTGTGTTATTGTTGTTTAGTTTATTTTGTTTACTGCTAGCATGTTTTATGGAAGATAGTTAAACGTTCAAAACAATTTATTTTGTGTCAATGTTTCTGTGAGACCTGTTTAGCCATTTTTGAAGAATGACTTGTCTAATGCCTAAGCTTCTATTTTCTGTGTTCTTTTTTAAGTTTTTCTGTTTTGTGTCAAATGGTTGAACCTTTTTTGACAAACTAGGGAGGGACTTTTCTGGTTTTTCTGGTTATTTGCTCTCAATCAAAACATTCTATCAACAAAATATGTAGTGCTCAACAAATTTGCTTTGAAGTTTTCTTTAGGACAAAAAAGAGAGGTTGAGAGCAAATAGAATTAATATTCGTGAATTGATAGTTAAACATAAAAATGTAAAATATTGTGATAATTGGCGTAAATTTAGTGTTAAGCAAATTAAAAATATTCTATTTGAACTTGGGTTAATTTTAACTTTATTTTAAAAGCAGTTTATAAATTAGTATTCAAATCTTTCAATACAATACTTTCATACTCGATGATATAGCTTAGGCTATTGAGATAGTTTCAAAATTTGGAACCAATAATAATTATTCATCTCCTCTTTTTCTAAAATTAAATTAAATTACATTTCAGAGTTCACTTTCTCTTATCGTAAACATTCTTTAACATAAAATCTGAAATTGAGAATTTATATTTATGATTTTTCAATTGTAATATATGATTTTATAAGAGTTAATTGTTTTTAAAATATAACTATACTAGTATAGAATTTCATACAATGCACGAAATTTTTTTATAAGAAATGACATATATATGTTATCGTTATCAAATAATAAAAATTCAAATTAAATGTAATAATAGATATAAATTACTTGTAACAATTAAAAACATAATTATTGCATGATTGAATAAACAATTTAATTTTGGTAAAATACTTGCTTATTTTATATATCTTGTGAGATAAATCAATTTGACTTCCTATTCACTTTGAATTTTATTTTATAAATATTTTATAAAATAATATGACACAATAATGTAAGATAGTAAAATCAACAAATTAGCCCAATATATAGCAAATGGTAATAAGTTGATTTTATAGAGGATTATTCACAAATTGTTATATGAGCAGTCTTAGAGATATGTCTCATATATAGGGTAAGCAACCCAACCTATAATTCAAGTATAATTTAATTATTGAAAGTGTCTATAAAATTAGAATTAAAGTGATTAAATTGTGCTAATAACCCTAAATTAAATATGCTTTGTTAGACTAATCAATAGAACTAGCTTGTGATATTAGGATCAACTTTGCTTAAGGATAAATTTTAGTTAAAATTCTTATTAAATCATTCAATAAAAATAGCTTGTGAGAATTGATTAAATAGAGTCTAAATCTAATAGTTGATTAACATAGCGATAATTTGAAATTAAAAAGATGCTATATAATCACATAATTTGTAACCGCCTCGAATTATGAAGGCAAACACTAATTGGAATTTAGTATTAATCAAGCGGAAGCTTACTTTTGCCAACACAATTAAGGGGTTACTTAAAGGTTAAACTAATATTCAAGTATAATTCTTGAACCAAACCAAAGCAATATAACGGAAGTCTTAACTGTCCAAAATATAGGAAAATTACAACCAAATCGAAATAAGTCCAAAATTCAAATTACATCCTTAAAATAGTCTAAATCTAAACTAATAATCTCTCAAATAAAATAAAGAGATCTAAACAAAAGGGGAGTCATACTCCAACTCGGGTTCAACTTCCGCTCGCATATCCATTCTCCGTCGAGGTGCCATAGGGGTTTACTCTAAAAACAAAACCATTGGAAAAACATACAAAGCATAGTATCAGCAAAAAGGCTGAGTATAAACACACTGGTGTCCGTCAAACAAGTTTTTAAAATCTTTCTTTTTTTTTTTATTTGAGTAAATTCATTTTGAAATATGCTTTTTCATTTGATAAATCATATTATGATTCAAATGAAGTTCAATGGCTCTATAGTAATTTAAAATTCTCATTTTTCATTATAAATCATAAGATCTCAATGGATCCAAATCAATTTCAAACTCATATCATAAGTTTACATGGGTACTCTGTGAGTCATCCTGTGACTCGTTTGGTAGTCGGTCTACCGTCCGCGACATGTCCGGCAAGTGTAACACAATGGTATTGTGAACAATACGCGCTCAGCATTGGTGAGCCGTTTAATCATGCACACAACATTTGCTGTGGCATATGTACCCGCCATTTAGGCTAAAACATTTTTTTTGTACATAATATATATCTTGTAATTTTAATAGCATTTGAAAGTCAAAAATATTAACTTTCTCCATATGATAAACATCTTTTATTTGCACATAGCAAAACATACTTTATTTGCAACTTAGCAAAATCAAATCATAATATTTCCCACATGGGTAAAACATGCTTAGCATAATCATATCATTAAACATAACCTTTGTATTATATTGGGGCATCACTAGCATGTATGGAAATTCATAGTAACAAAAAGTGATTAAAGATCAATACGATTTTTTTTAAGGAAACCACTAAAATGTTTTGTTCCAATCCTTCTTAAAGTAAATATAACTTAAAAGGGTTTTGAAATTCATTCAAAACAACTAGAATATGATTCATAAGTCTATAAAATCATTAATACAGAAGATTTCATAAAACACTATTTTCTTAAATACGAGATAGTTTTGCCGGTAATAAAATCGATAATTGATTTACAAAGTACATATTAATTCTCCAACAAGGCCCAAATTAATCAAGTCATTATAATACCTTATTTAAAATGAATTTAAGTTTGTCCCATCAAGTTATAATGGGTTATGCGTATTTATAACGATCTTACAATTATTTTCGACAATTTGGGTATTTACTGTTATTTAAATGGTCTCTTAAATCCGTAAAATTTATAAACCGTCTCATTTAAAATTAATTTATACTATGAGGCAGTAGGTTATTAATATAATTATAATTTTTTTTATATAGGTTTATTTTTACCCAAATTTAATTAACAATATTACACTTTCTAATAAATAAACATTTTCTATTATTTTGATAAATTAGTAAATAATTAATAATTTATTTTATAAAATTATACCAATGTTCCAGAAGTCATATAATATGTTTATTAGGCCATTTGAACTTATAAAACTCATGTATGATGTTTTATTATTTTGTATAGACATTTTATCGATAAATAGTATAAAATAGGTTTAAAATTATTTGAGTCCGAATAAAATATTATAAAAACTTATATGATATTTCAGAAGCTATTTTAAGGGGTATAAAATTTTAAATAACCATTAAAAATCATGTGGAATATTTTTAATAATTAATATCGTTATTTTACCGATAAATCGAATAAAATTTATTTAAGTCCATATATGGTCACGAAAATCCATATAAATTTTTGAACATGTATTTACTGCTTATATAAGTGCCTCATAAAATTTTCATGTCCAAAAGACGTCATTTAGTATTTATTTTGTATTTTACCGTTTTCAAACTTACCGATTATTAATAACCGAGTAAAAATTATTAAGGTCCTTAAATGTCAACGAAACCTTCCCAAACTCTTACCAATTTTACCTACTGTCCATATGAGTATGTGATAAAAATTTCAAGTCCATATGTCATTGTTTGGTAATTATTTTATATTTTACCATTTTACAATTTACCGTTAAACAATTTAACGATTATTCAAAAATTTTAAAAAAAAAATTCCAAACTAAATATATTCTGGCCAAATCTTGTTGGAGACATTATAATATATTTTTATTAATTATTTTTGATGATGAAGAGTTCATCTAATACCATGTTTTATAATAAGAGTATTTAACACCTTAAAATCCATTAAAATATCAATTTAACGAATAATCTCAAAAAAAAAATATCCAAGAAATTTTCTTAACATATAGCTACTGAAAATTTCTTTTAAAATGAATTTCAAATATTTTCAAATTCATATAATCATTTCCATCACAATAACTTTCACAAAGTAGTGTTAAACATGCCTTTAAACATACAATAATTTATAAAATCAACATGCATGATGCCCACAATAATAATACATGTAATAAATTATTTCATACTCAAATTTATCATTTTGACATCATCTTTCAAGATTTAAGAACTTCTCTTTGGGAATTTTTTTTTTTTTTTTTTTTTTTTTTAAAAAAAGTTTATACACAAACTTTCCCAACTTGTTCTTAAATCCTTTAAAAATCACCCCATGTGACATACCTCGACTCCAAGCCTATATAATTATTCCGTAAGCTCCCACGTAAGCTCCTACGCGTTCTTAGATGTGGTTCTAACTTCGGGTCCTTGCCCTTCAAGTCTCAACTCCAACTCTTCAATCTATACTTGGTGGATTTCTTCAAATTTGGTGTCTATGGAAAGCTCTTAAGATGAAGATTATTTTTATGGGAGATTTGAGTTTATAAACATAAATTTTCAGAAGTTTTAGATGGGTTTTTGAAGAACATTTGATGAGAAAAGAAGGTGTTTTAGTTATTGAATGTTTAGAGGATTCTAGTGTTTGTTCATGGATGAACTTGGGAGCAATTTGTTGGGATTTATGGCTGAATAATAATTCAGAAAATTGAGTGCTTTTGCTTCAAATATTTGCCTCTTGCATGCTTGTAATGATGCACAAGCTTTGGGTAGAACAAAAGGGGTTTTGGGTAGTGTGATTGGCTTGAGTGTGTAAGTGAACAAGGAGCTACTAAGGGGATTTGGGACAGCTATATTAGCTGCTGTTTGGGGCTGATTTGGAGTGTTTTTTGTCCTCAATTTGGTCTATTATGGTATAAGAAAGGTTTATCTAAGATAGTTTAAAGTTTGGGTAAAAATTGTTGTACATGTAACAAGTTATGTAACTTGTACTTCATGTTTAAAAATCACTTGTATATGTGAGAAATATTTAATTTACTCCCATCATGGTTATATAATATGCTTGGGTAATAATTAAATTTTTTTTGAACTGTTATGGGTAGTTGCTCAACTTTAAGTTTTACCTCCAAAGTTTACGTTACTTGTTACGATTCATAATCATGTTACGAATTAACAAGTTTCTTATCATCGTAGAGATTTTTCAAATTACTACCATCACTAATTAAATTATAATTAGTAACGAACAAATATATAAGAAAAAAAATTAGGCGCTAAAAACGACTAATGAAATCTTCTAACAATACGACTGTTTCATAATTAATCCGACTTTTTATAAACACTGATTGAAGTTTGATCATACAAGAATTTTTTAGGGGATTCCCGACACCCTAGATTTCTTCATCATATAGATATAATCCAATGTTCTTTGCATTCTTAGTTTGTTAGACAACAACTAATCAATCTTTTTTTCTCCTTGAGCAATATAGTTAGTAGAAATTAGGGAGTCCTTTGTCTTAGCCTTGTATTTGACCCGCATCCACAAGTACACCGTGTACTTACGGTTAAATAAAATTTGCACATCATCTAATACGTGCACTTCAATATCTCTCTTTTACTCGTCCTGATATCTCTAATGCGATGCGAAAAATTGGTCTTCACAAGCATGATCCGCATCATGAAAGTCATATAAACGCTGTGAAATATATTACTATAAGATACATCTAGGGTACTCTTCACTTTGGTCGCTACCAGACGGCTCCCGCCTCTTGTTCTCTCATTTGCTATACTAATGTTGATTGGGCGGGTTACCCTGATACTTGTCATTTCACATTTGCGTATGGTGTTTACCTTGGTGATAACTTTGTGTCTTGGTTAGCTAAGCGACAATCTACTCTGTCAATATTTAGCCATGAGGTAGATTATCGAGTTGTAGTTAATATGGTTGCTAAAACATGTTGGATTTTTGGCTACGTAATTTATTCCTAACAGTTTTAATGTCCTACTCAGAATAATACTCTGGTTTCATTGTGGCAATATTAGTGCTATATATCTCTCAGGTAATAATTTTGTGCAACATCAGCACACTAGAAATTCATGATGTGTGTATAAAAATATCTTGTCAATTTGATTTAGTTTTTTTATAAGAGTTATTTTCAGTCGTATAAAGTTATACTCAATTTTATCTAATCAAATTAAAGTTAAACAACTCTAATCATCTAATATAATTATTACTTTTGTTGTATATCATATATGGCACGAGCATATAAGGAGTTGTTAACTAAAAAAGCTACATTAGATGGCTCACTCTAAACATGAATGCATGATGAAAGATATCAAAAAACGTCTACCAACTTTTGTAGGCTTTTGAATTTGCTTTTTATCATGGAAAATATGGAAAATCCAAAAGTAGTAGATTCAACATTCAACAAACCATTACAAAGATTCGATCTCCAACTACTTTCCCTACTTATCTTGAATTTTCTCCCCAACTGCAAATATTTAAATAAAATACTGATTGATTTGATTATTTTAGTTTACAATTATCATTATTTATATTACTCGATGAGTCCCATTTGACTTTTTACCATTTTTAGGTGGTCAAATGAAACCTCATATGAAAGAAAAAAGTAAATTTTTATAGGGGTAAAGTGGGGTTAGTAGATGTAAAGTTGTGAAAAAGTTAAGTTTAGTAGGAGTAAATTAATAAAGGTAACATATTTAAAATAGGAATGACATTTAAGATGACTTGACCAAATAAGAAAATAAAACAGGTATTTTTATACATGGAGACTTGGAGAGACGGACATAGTTGTCATTTATTTAAACACAAACACCCCACACCCTTTGCAATTGACACATCACATCACACATAAAATAAAATCAAAAAAAGGAACAAATAAAAAGTCGACATATTGTAGTATAAAAACCTAGATCCCCTTTCGTCATTCAACCACGTCTCTGCTTTTCTTCGGGGATTTCGAAGCTCTTTCTATGCTTTGAAATCTCTTTCTTTTTTCTCTCTCTTCTATGGCGGATTTTAAACTTCTTCCTTTGTCCATTTTTCTGCTGTTTTCGCTGATTTTCAGCGCCGTTATTGCCAACTCTGATGCTTCGCAAGTCATCGAGGAAGTTCGATCGGATTCTAAGGATGATTCTTCCGCTCTTAACCTCCAATTCGAACAACTTGAGTCCAAGATCCAAATTTTAGGTTTTCTTTCGGATTCTTCTTTTTGAAATCTTGATTAATGTTTTTAGTATTCACTATTCAGTAATGTAGCCACTGTTGTACATAGGTTTGAAATTGTTTCAGTATCTGTTTGATTTTGATTCTTTTTTTGAATTTAGTCATTTGTAGATGTTTGATAGTATATTAAAGTTTAAATTTTGGTCTTTTAATGTTAGTTGCGTTTGATTTGAATCTTGCTGAATGCTAATTGTGTTTTCTCAATTGAACCAATGTTGAATTAATCTTGATGATTTTTTTTTGGGTTTTGAACCTTAATTTTAGATTGAAATGATAATACTAATTGATTTTTGTCGAGATTCAAGTTTAATCTGCATTATCATTATCGTGGGGGATCCCTTATCGTGGAGTGCATGATGATTGCTATTCCACGAGATTCAAGTTTAATCAGCATTGTCATTGTAATTTGAGTAATGTTCTGCATTTGTGTCCTTGTTATTTATTATTTGTGATCTATGAATGCTGCAGAGGCTCGCCTTGATGAGAGCAGTACTAATATAAAAAGAAAGGATGAGAAAATAGCACAATTGGAGACTGTTGTTCAGGAGAAGTCGGACACTGTTGCGTTATTGCAAAGCGAGATAGAGGCTGCTCAGGTCTGATATGATGTCTGTGGCTTGCTGTAGTTGGTTTGGATCATGCTGAGGTTATTTTGGAGAAATTTGAGCATATTATTTATTACTTTTTTCTTGTTTTGATTACTTTTGGTTTAGAAAAAGGGTACATCAGATGTTGAGGAACAGGTCGGGAAGGCGCATGCTCGTGCAAGTGAATTGCAGAAGCAGGTAGCAATTTTAAGGGAAATTCTATAAATCATTGGTCTTGTATCTAATACTTAACAAACAACACCTTGTGCTTCATAGTTTGACAAATTGAAGAGGGAAATTGAAGGACAGAAAAAGGAAAAGGAGGCCTTGGAAGCTCGAACAAAAGAATCTGAGATCAAGATTCAGGAGCTGAGTTCGAAATTGGATAAGGTACTCCTATTTTAGTGGCTAAATCGGACATGAAACAAGCACATATAAAACAAGCACATAGGTGAACTTGCTAATATTTTGTGATCCTAACTTTTTTGAAAATTACAGTATCATTTTCATCTTCATTTCATTTAACTAATTGTCAGCTGAAGTTTAGATACGAGTTTTTGTCTATTTTATTCCTTTTTTAAATGTGAAGAGTGAACAGTGAACATCGAATTAACTAGCTTATCACTCGTCTGATTCAGATAGCTTCCCTCAAGTATCCCCCTCTAAACTTTGAAACTCTTGGGTAAACTTTGGCCTTACAATTTTTTCTTCCCCACAATTTCAAGAACTAATTGAGGACTTTCGTGCTTGGCGGCAAGAGGGTTTTAGTGCGTGTCTTTGTAGAAGCTTCTGTGCTTCGTTCACCCCAGTTGATAAATAATTTTGATTTGTTTTCTTCTATTTTTTTTATTTTTTTTTTATTTTTAGGTGGGAATGTGGGATTAGGGTGGGAAGTTTGAATGACTTAAATTGTTTTTTATTTAGTGGAATAAATTGTGAGAATGCATTGAAGTAAGTTTCGATGAAGTAAATTTGGTTATTTTAGGGTTGGCTAGCATACCCCTACAATGAAAGGCAATGTTGTAACTAAATTGGGACAAATGAAAAAGAAATATGTGGACACTAAATTCGGACAACCAAAAAGTAATATGGAAGGGCAACTTAGTTAATAATCAAATATCACTTAGTGACAATCAAAAAAGAATATGTAGCTACTAAATTAGGACAAACCAAAAGTAATATGGAAGATCAACTTAGTTAATAATTAAATACCATATGGTGAAAATTTTCTGCAATGAAGGGGTTGTATTTTTAGAGAAAGATGAATCAATAGCAATCATTGATCAGTCGGGCACTTTACTTACTATGCTCAAGCTTTTTACTGGCGGTACTGTTGTAATGCTGTATATTGTCCATAGTTAAGGTTTCTTTCTCTCTGTTAATCAATAACAGGTTCATTGATGCTTTGGATGTGATTTGTTACCACAGTGTTTAGTGCTTGAGTTTAGTTCATTGGCTTCAAATTTGTCAGCTGCCTTTATATGAGTATACTAAACACTACAGATGAGACATTGGGCAGTTGTTTTTGATTATGAATGCTATTTGTATTTTTTACGAGGTGGGGAAGAAGCTTAAGTATGTTACTATTAATTTTCTACTACCTAAAGGCTGCAATCTTGCAACATACACTTGTTGCTTTGTTTGTCGTTTACTTGTGTGTTTTTATCAATCTTTTCATCAACTCTCTTTGACAATTAAAAATTCCTTACTGTGGTTCCAAACTTGTACTCTAGTCTTTTGGACATTTTACATTTCTTATAAACAAAGTTTTTTTTTCCAATATATTTTGTCCTTTTTATAAAAATGTTTTAAATCCTTTTTTCCAGATTAGGAAAATACTAGTAGATTAGTTGAACTGAAATAACTGCTCAAGTACGGGTTAAGACCTCCTTTTTGTGAACTTTTTAAAGGATGTGGTGTGCTCATATGTAGGATGCCAAATATTTTAAGTTACACATGTGACTCTTAAGATGACTAACTATAAGATGGCTGAGTACTTTAGATCATAGTACTTCTCAGGTTTGACACAGTTTTCTAATATTCTGTTTTATGTATCTTTATGCAGCTCCAGAAGATAAATGAGGAACAGAAGAGCAGAATACGTAAAACTGAGCGTGCCCTTCAAGTGGCAGAGGTTTCTTAATTCAATTTATAATTTATATTTTTGTAAATAGTTTTTGATACGTATAATGTTTCACACTTTTTTATTTATCTTGAACATGAGTTGATATACCTGAGCATGTTCTTGATTT
Source organism: Amaranthus tricolor (assembly GCF_026212465.1). NCBI lineage: Eukaryota > Viridiplantae > Streptophyta > Magnoliopsida > Caryophyllales > Amaranthaceae > Amaranthus > Amaranthus tricolor. The sequence continues at coordinate 10,689,336 of NC_080059.1, read as the reverse complement.
GTTATTCTTTTGATCGGAAACGCTATGTAGGAAGAGATGATGAAGGCCAAGTTAGAGGCCACGTCAAGAAGTAAGGAGTTGATGGAGGTTAGTTCAGAATTTCTAATTATTATGGAATTGTTTAAACTTCAACACACTTATGCTTTCTTTGATAAACAAGGATTATGTATATTATAGAATATAGACCTTGTTCTATGTAGTGTTTAGTGTGTGTCAAAGCTTAGTTCACACTAGATTATTGTTGTGTGCCATTCTTTTAGTTTTTGAACCTCTACTACTAGCATTGTAAAGCTATAATAAATTGTGTTTGATGTCGGTTTAAGTCATGTCTCATGGTCTTGTCTAGTAGTTGGTGAATGACTACCCATAGTTTAAATTCTTGGATGCGGGTACTTTCGTGGTTTATGCAGCTGGTTTTGTGCCTTTGTGGTTGTCTTTGTCTATATTTCAGTTATAATTAGCTAAGAAACAGTTGCAATACGGTTTCGATATGGGGATGCGGGCGATGATTTTCGCTATTTGACAACTGCATCCCACTCGTTAGTGTATCACCTTGACCGATTCCATAATTTCCACCAAAATTGCTTTTTTGCACTATGTTTCAGTGCCTATAATGCTTACTGTAACGTGATCTTTGAGACAGTTCTCAAAAGTTCACTGTCTGTATAATATTTGCAAATTTATGTTATACCAAATAAGTGTGAGATAAGTTAGCGTGTTTTTGTGAATGTATAAACATCTCCATCTTTGATGAATTTTAAAGATACTAAAAGTTCAAGAGACTAAAAGATCAAAGCTACTGTGTGAGACCCTTTAAAAAAATTTTCTTTTTGGATTTAGTAGTATTGTATGTTTTGGTAATCACTTTTACAAAAAGTTCGACTTAGAGGAAAATGATCAACTATTGGTAACAAATAACTTCTTTATCAGAAGCTTTGACGCTGCAAATTGTACATGGTATACATAACATTTATGATTGTTTGGACCAATGATTACTGACTAATGAGTGTTATCTTTGGTTAGGTACATGGTTCTTGGCTTCCACCATGGCTATTAGATCATTTGCTTCGCTCATGGGTAAATTGCAATTTTTGGTTTGTCCTCATTCTACATAATATGTAATATGTTTTGGTTTTTACTAACTATTAACACTCATCTACTGTAGTCCTTCATAGAGGTGGAATGGAATGATCATGGAAAACCTGTCATGGAGGTTTTGATTCAGAAGGTAACACTGATTGATTTTTATTTATTTTTCTATAATCACTTGTTCTGATTTCCTCTTATAGTGATTTTGATAATATGTGCTAAAGATATTTATGTAATTATAAGTATTTGACGCATAAGTTTTATACAAAAACTGACTGGTTGCATAATGTTTTTCAAGACTTTGGAGAAGAAGGATCAAGCCGAAAAATGGGCTCAACCTCATATTGAAACTATTAAAACTGTAAGCGATCTTTTAATATACATGGAAATCATTGTGTTTATGACTTTATAAGTCTCATTTGTATAATTTCATACATTATCATAAATATTTTCAGTTCACTAACAAGTTTTATTCATGAGTTATCACGTTTGTTTGAGAAGTCTTCCTTCGTGTCAATGTGATTATACCTATATCTAAATTTGACGCTTATAACTTGACTTGAATTTTGAAGAAATTGGTCCCAGCTATGAAGGAGCAGTGGGTGCTGGTAACGGAATATGTAGAACCGCATGTGCAGACACTGACAGAAAAATCTGCTGAAGCATTTGAAGCATCTAAAAATGCTGTCAAGCCACACATCATTAATGTACAAGAGTTGGCAGACCCTTATTATCAGGTATGTAATACATATATTTTTAAAGTTTATTGTGCAGAGATAGGACAGGATAAAAAGAGTTTCTCTTATGACAGGAAGTGAAGAAATTTAGTAAGCCATACATTGATCAGGCTGCCACTGTGGCAAAACCTCATGTCGAAAAAGCTAGGACTATCTTGAATCCGTATACTAAGAAGGCAGTTCATGCATATGGGAAATTTCTTGAATCGGCAACTGTATATCATAATCAGGTACCTCAATGGAATATATGTTTGACTTGTTAGGTCTTTCAGGCAACTATTATTACTTGATATCATATTGAAGCTGGAAAGCTGCCTAAACATGCATGATGAGTATTGTTTCTTTAGTTATTATCCGATGTACAACTTAAGAGAAGCAATTTCCTTGGACGTTCATAATCGAAGTGATCTGTGGTTTTGTACTTTACGTTAATAGATAATAGATGAATTGTATTACCTACAAAATGAAATATGATGACTGACCCTCTGGACATATTTTGAAGTGAGATTGAGTTTGCAATCTGCCATTTTATATTACAGTTGAAGCACTAGTTGTGATATTGTGTAGCTGATAGTAGTCAATTTCCAGTAATCACTTGCCTTTCAACCGCCTGTGCTCGTTAAGCTTACTAATATTGTGTGCTTGTCATTTTTTTTCCCTATTTTTCCTTTTAGCGTGGCTGTATGATGTAGTTTGCTATTCTAATACTTAAAAGGGAAAAGGAGTTTCAATCAGTGTAATGCAATTGCTAGGTACAAACTACGGTTCATGAAAAGCTGAAGCAGCATGAGGTCACAAGACATTTAGCAACGAAGGAGCTGGTTTGGTTTGTGGTAAATATCATTCTTATCTGTTGTTTTCCCAGTCTGTCAGTCCATAATTATAATGTTTTGGTAATCCTTTCCTTTTAGGCTTCTGCTCTTTTGGCCCTTCCTGTCATTGTTGTATTTAGAATTTGCTCGGCAATGTTCTGGTAAGTTGCAAATAGTCTTTCACTCTAAAGAATAATCCGAGAAAGTTAAAAGCTAGATCAAATTGAAAATATACATTGCATAAAGCTGAAGTTTGGTTTTCCGTCAACTTTGACTTGTTTGGTGCAGCAAAAAATCTACAAAGCCTGCTCGACATTCCCACGGGCATCATGGACGTCGCAAGGGTAAAAGGGGACATTCAGACAAATAGATCTTTAGGGTCTAGTTTGCTTTGATCTTTGGCTTTTCTGAGGTATGCTGCTACTCCTACTTATTATGTGCTTTTATTGAAATGTAATGTAATTTGTATTGTTTGTTCTTTAAGTCCAATTCTTGTTGCTATTGGAAATTCTTCAAAAATACGCTGTTGTTGCTTTTGATGGCTGTTCCACCTGTTACCGTTCAAATTGATCAACTCAATTGAGCAATAGCCTTTAGCAAAATATATGGTTCTTCTAAAAATAGATATATAATGACAGTAAGTGCCTCAGAGATTCTTCAATTTTTTATTGGAAGCCTCAGTGGAAACAATATATTCTACAATTTAAGGGTTGGTAAGAAAAACCATCTCTTATGTTGGCAGGATATATGGGTCTTCTAAAAACTAAATGTATGAGAAAGACTCTTCGATCACAAATGGACACTTGAATGGCAAGTATAAACCCTGCATTTGAATGGGGTGGCAAGCAAAAGCATTCCTGATGCTATGCTGTGTCGAGTTCTCTCTTGTATCTTTCTCAAACTACAGATGTGTCTTCTGTTAATTTAGTCCTTTAAAAATAATATGAATTGGAACCTTCATGTTGGCTTCTGATAATTTAATGAAAATTGTCGAGATGCTCTCCATTGGCCCCTTGATGATGCTATTGAGCAGATTGGCCTCAAATATAAATATGTAAGTTTACCCATGCCCACTATCTTAGATTGTGTCCGCAAGTGTTGATTGCTTCTTTTCCCTTGTTGCCCGGACAAGGAAATATGTCGTGCTCTACTGTCTTTAACAGCCAATTTTGTCTACACTACTGAGTTCTGCAGTATTTTCATAGATAAGGGACGAGAAACTTAATACTATTGACAATGAAGCATTGACAAGAAACCTTCTTGAAAGAATGTAAAATTTAACAGAGTTATGGGGTAAAATAAATTATGGGTAAGTTAACAGGTTGGGTTAACAAGTCACTAATAAAAGAGGTTGATGGGAGTAGGGAGGCCCATGTACCTAGTGTATTTATTAGTCTCAACCTGTAGAAAGTTTACATTTGTTTTAGTGCTCTGCTTCATCACTTCATGTATAGTATCCACTAACACCAATATTTTGTTATTTGTCAATGTAAAGTTGAGGATATTAAGGTTCTTTTATTAAGGTTCTTTTAAGTTACCATTTGAGTATTTTTTTATCATTGGTTTAGGTGTGTTTTCTTATTGGACTGAAGGATCTCTTGGTTAAGGAAATGTGGATTCAGAGGAGGGCAAAGTGGAGGAGTGAGATCAAACCCTTGTTTTGTCTAGCCTTGATCTCACTCCTCATGGTCATCTTGATTTTCCTTGCCCTTTTTTGAAGCCCACGGACTTGCAACTTTCTATCGTATTGATTCACTAGTACATCGTGTTGGCATGGGTCCAAACTATTATAAATGGTTTTCTTTTGTTTTCTCTTTGATTTATGCGACTCTTAAAGCCCTTTTTATATCTTCGTTTTGAACTCAATGCCTCAAGTTATACTCCTACAAGGATCCTTTCTAAAAGCCCTGACATTCTAATTCATATAGTAGCGCTATTCTGATGGACATCCGATAAAACTTGCCTCTTAGCTTCAGGGGTACGCCTTATTCACATAATATTTCAGCAACCGCTCATATCTGCTACCCACACTTAATTATGTGGGTCACATCTTGGATAATCCCCATTTAGCAGCTGAGCAACTCCCTTATTAAACATGTTGGATTATTGTGCGCAAGGTCTTCTGTTCATGTCTGTAAAAATTCTGTCTACAACTTATGGCCACATCCATCTTCGCTCTAATATCATATTCATTGCTTCTTTACAAATTGTATAATTTTAAGGGGTGTTTGATTTGAAATGGAAAGGAAAATCTTTAATACGGGTGTTGATATTGTCAAGTACTATTATCATTATTAATTGTTTGGTATAAAGAAGAACAAGGGTATGAGAATGCGTTTTCCTGTTTATTTGTTACTTCCCTTGTCATTCTCGTAACAAAGTAAAGGAAGCGAAGTATGGAAACATTAGGTAATGGATTTGCTTATTTGATTCCATTTCCAACCTGTCAAAGAAGATTTACCTAACCCCCTCAAGTCAAGTTACTGCACCACTAAAAAGTTAAGGTTCTCAAAATTAAGGCAAATCTTAGCATTTTGGTGGAAATGCAGCAATATGAATAGGATAGAGGGAGTACGTTTTCCACATGAGGTTCCATGACTGTCCATTTTTCCACTGCCTTGAGAAGATATTACTTTTTTTACGTGTACTTGCTTCACATTCTTTTTCCTGATGCATAATCCACTTTTGTGTTTGGTTGATTTTGAAGTTCGAACAAGTCATCCTTTGAGGTATCCCACATCATATTAAGTATCTTTTCCTAATGCAGGTAGAAACAAAGTGTTTTTGGGAGATTTCAGAGCCATTAATGTATACTGCATCAATCATTTCCACGAGGTTTCCATTTAGGCAAAATTTGAGTTATCTGTCTTAGTTGAATTTTTTTGTGAATTATTGTCACGGCGTCGGTTTTTTTTTGCTTGAACGATGTTGTTTACCCCCAATATTTCAGGTTTTGAGTTTGTAAGTTTATCCCACAAAAGTATTAGATTATATACTAGTAGATAGCTGTGCTTAGTGATAATATTTAATTCCACGAGCATATTTGATCTGTGGAGGCCTAGATTATGATCTCTTGTACTATGATTAAGACTTGTGTTGCTTTTGGCCTGTGGGTATATTGTTTTCTTTTAATTATTATTATTCTGTTAAATTATCACGTGGCACCTTGTAGATCTTATGATGATGATGTATATTTTTGAGTATGTTTAAATTTCTACTATGGAAGATAACGAAGTAGGTCTTTTAATAAATTTGCCTTGTGTCATCTCGCAACTCGCAAGCTACTTGAGCCCCATTTGCACGAGGTTGTTTTGATACCCAAATGAGCCTAGTCAAACAGAAAAGTACAAAACCTTCAAGATGTCCATTATATTATACAGCTACTCTTGGACTGAATTTGGGATGGAAATTTTCAATGCAACGTGAAGAGATAAACTAGCCTTCAATCCTTCGCAATTTGATAGCCAACAAACCCCAAACACAATCAAAACAGTGAATGCCTTTACAACAAACAAAATAATACTACAAGGGTGATTTTTAAATCGAAAGACTAGGAGTTTTGATCCTCCAAGGCCAATAATTCTCTAATTACAACCAAGGAGTACTTTTAGTTGCAAAAGGTGATGATCTTGCACTACTCAAGATCGTTGAATGTACATACAAACTCAAGGAAGAACAAAGGAATGAAATCCATTGTGTTGTTATTTCTGAAATCTCAAAAGTGAGTTTTCACAAGGCTAAGGCCATCTATATATAGACTTGAGGGATGGGGGAAATACAATGAGGTTTCTAATGGCTCAAAAAAAAACTAAATATAACGGTCATTAATAGACACATGCAAAACATGTGCACATTAAAAAAAAGAATAGCTAAGCTAAATTATGCAGTATGATTATTTGACAGGCATTCGTTAACCAGGCGATCTTCCATCTGTTTTCTAGAGTCTTTGCAGAAATTGATAAAGTTGGTTGTGAGCCTTGGAGGAAAGATTGTAGTGCAAAGATTCCGTTTTTACCCTTGGTGATCCAGCAAGCCTTAAGATACGCTCTGGTCAGGCCTCGCTAGGTCTGTTGGTCAGTGGATGCCAACAGTTCTATTATGTTCTGTTTTGGACTATCTGTTGACTGGGTGACCTTCACCACTGATTTTCGTGGGTTGTCTGCGATGTACAGTAATGTTCTTGGGCCAAGGTACGAAGGTCCATGTACCAAGATTCCAATTTCACCTTCCACGGCTTCTGAATCCTTCTTGGTTAATTTGGACAAGGTCTGCAAGGTTAGCTGTTTGCCAGTTTCTGTCAGACTTTGTTGTGCTGATGTTTTGCCAGTTCCTTTGCTTTGTTCTGCAACCTTGTTTCTTATACGAGTTATCTTTGAACCATTCCAAATTGGTTCAACTCTTGTGAGAGACCGTCTCTCAAAGAGATAACTTCAAAACAAGAAACTCACATTCTTATTTTCTTTTTAATTTGTATTAATTAGACTATTTAGCCCTTATATCTAATGTGTTTTTCAAAGAGATCATTTGTCACAACAATTTGTGTTATATTATATACTGTATTTCTCTATGCTCTACATTTAGTTTTAGTCATACATTAATTTTGATTTGTACAGAATTTCTAATCCATAAGTTAAAATGAGAATTTTTAATTTGCCTTAATTCAAATTTCACTAAATTTAACTTTTTTATAACTTTTAATCATGTATAATTTACAAGATATTAATTTTTAATTATGTATAATTAGATATATTAAAGTTTGAATAATTCAATAAGCTATGAGCAATCTTCAAAGATATAGTAACTTTTAATTATGTACAATTAGATAAAATGTGCATTTTCAAATAGAAGGAAATATTTTTCTTAAAATTTCAATTAGCTATGAGCAATCTTCAAAGGGCAGAACTTATGAACTTGAGCAGACTGTTCAGTCTTCCAAGAGCACAAATATTTTTTCAGCTAAATAAGAAGAGATATTGTCCATGGCCTCGACCTGAAATAGTTAGTCACGTATCCGATAAAGGTCTACAATTTACAAGAGGTTGATTTGAAGTTACATTATGTATACCCTTAAGAAATTTCATTGAACTAAGATTACAAATAAAAATTAATGGGGAATTTTGGCCCCTTTTGAAATAATTAATCCTGCTTTATTATTAGAACATGTCCTTATTTCTTATACTAGTACAAGTACAAATGTACGATAATTATATTTATCAAATTCTCAAAATCCATGGTACACAAATCAAACCTTACGATGGAAATTAAAATTACCAATTACCAAATTAAGCATCCACTTCTAAATACTCCTAGATTTACTATTAATAACAATACTCCATTTAGAATATGCATCACACAACAACAACTATAATAACGACAATTTTCCCTGTTACAATTTGTATGTTCCACTTTGACCGAAAAGCTCTTATAGTTTTAATCAAAGTGTAACAAATAATTGAAACAGAGAAAGCACTATTTCTTTGAAATCATAATAACAACTACTTGAAGTAACTTACAAGCCTACATAGATTATTCAACCCCTCTAAATTTATGGCCTTCCTAGAACACAAAATTCCTTCAAGTACTTGGTTGACATAACAATTCACTCGAAATCGATAATCTCAAGGCCAAAGTCCGGTCACACAACTAACACCACTAATTGTGTTATTACTCGCTATGCTTCCACTCGTGGCATTGCTATCATGCAAATTTGCAATGTTATTTTCGTTCTCAATGCTGGAATTCGGCCATGGAAATGCCCCATCGAAAGATGTCTCTTGCCCTTGCACCATCATCGTTGGGGCAATAGCATTCACCATCCGAGATAAGTTTTGTGCACTAGCTGCCAATTGGGGTGATGGAGAACTAAGAGTTGTTTGTAAAATATGGTTTAAAGTGCCTCGAGTCACCCGGTCTTCGAGTAATTTCACCTGCAATATCATACATCATATATATGTTTAAGTAATTACTAATCTAATTAAAAAGTTAGTAATATAACATTAAACATAGTATGCTAATGAAACATATTCATATGCAACAATTGATGAGAGGTGAATTTGATGGTTTATAACATAAATTGGAGTCAAATTTTTGGTTGAAACAGTTTTTTAACATGGTATCAGAGCCCAAGCACAAATTCAATTCAAATGGAATTATAAAGCTAAGTATGAGAGACTTGTGCTGCATTCATATTTCTAGCTCAAAGGGCTTTTATGTGAGGTGCCGTGATAGAATATATTTTAAATATATTGAGGTCTCAACCATCAGCTTAGACTTTAAAGTTCGTTTCTTAACAGTATCGTATATATACCTTGGCTCTCATAGCTTCAACATCCGACTTGAGTACTCTATTGTTTGTTGTGGCTTCTCTAAGCTGCTGAGCTGCTTCATTCAACTGCTTAAAAAGAGAACTATTCTCCACATTGAGTTGATCAACCTGCAAAAAAGGACTCAAATTCAGCAATGTTTACTTCAATTCAACACCATAAAGGATAGATTAGATGATGAGCATGTAACCTGCATCTCCAATTCTTGTTGTTGTGCTTGTCTCCTTTTTCTAGATCGACGAGCTGACTCCCTATTTGAAACCATCCTGAAATACACACACATCATCAATCATCATTCCAATGAGTTCTGCCCAAGCCATGGTCTGGGAAGGGTAGAAAAGAAGGCAAATCAATACCCTCATCATGAGAAAATCTCAATTGAAAGTAGCCCCTCAATTTGAGTGAAATACACGCACAATTATAACCAAATACGAAAATTACACACACGCAGTTAAAAATCATCACAATTTTGCGTTGATCTTATAATAAATCACCTTCGAAGGCGCTTTACTTGAAGAGGATCATCACTCTGCTCACATTGACCGGCTTCAAGCTCGCCTTCATCATCCTCTGATGAATAACTTCCTTGATTATCTCCTACTTTCGGCTTATAAACAAGAGTCGAAGTTGGACTACCAGCTGCACCAGTATAACGAAAATACTATCAATGCCAATGAAATTAAATGTCACACCGGTCATGATCATAGTCATTAGCCCAATACCCTGCACAAATTCAGGGTCCAGGGGGACAGATAGCGGATAGATGAGACCATTGCACTTCACTATTTATACATACCACATATAGATGATTGGGAATCAATAGTTGCAGATGGACATGACTGTTGTGGGGTCAAGTTCTGATGCCATGAAACTGTTTGCTGATCAAATGTTCCACCACTACCAAAGCTATTGATTGTGTCCTGCTTTTTTTGTTTATGAACACACAACTAAACGTCATAAGTTTACTTCAAATCACCATGATATATATATATATATATATATATATATATATATATATATATATATATATATATATATATATATATATATATATATATATATATATATATATATATATATATATATATATATATATATATATATATATATATATATATATATATATATATATATATATATATATTTAATCATTCAAATCTCATTGTATTAATTAAGCACACAAAAGAAAATCAACAAGCCAAGATAGTATCTATGTATAGTGTTTCAGAATTCGGACCATGTGCACATAACTTCTAAATTGAGGTGCCTTAAATATTAATTTATAGTGTTTTAGGCCCCAAGATTGCCAAAAAGTGAAAAATAAACATTTCCTAATAAATTATTGTGTATCTTTGCCAAAAACACAAACCCGACGATTCGATATTTACCCGAGTTTGTAACCACGCCCCACTTAATCCAATTTCAAAATGAATTTCTATTATATAAAATCAATGTGGACAAAAAACCCAATTTTAAAACGACTTGAACACTTGATTTGAAATTGACCCGATGACCCGAATGAATCACTTAACTCCGCCCATGATTATAAGCTCATTCAATTTAGAAAGTAAAATTTATAAACATGTGTTGAATACATAAAAAAATTATTCTTATAGAAGTATTAAGGGTCCGATCCATACCTGAAGGCATTGAAAAATCTTGCAATAATATGAAAAAACAAAAGATCTAGCACAAACTCACATATTAACCCAATGTATATGGGAAGGTTCTTTAAATAGAGTTGGATGTTTTGTGTACGCAAATCATTAGGCTAAGGCTGACCCATTTAACGTGGTCGGGTCCAACACAAAGAAATACTACTTAGTAGTCGTATAATTATAACTCTTCAATCATTACAAATTTATATCATTTGTGTTTTTTCATTTCATTTGTAACTTTATGCTTTACGTCCTATTCATCTTAAGAGTCTATCCTTTTCAAACTTTCCAATTTCTTTGTTTCTTCATAGCTAAGTATTCAAGGGCCAACCTTTATTAAGGCAACCCAACTATTTTTCATAATATTTATTTGATAAATGATCGTTAGATAAAGTTGTTGGTTAAATTTTTGACTAATTTGACATCATAAAGTATTGATCGATAAGTTAGCCGTTTAAACAAAGTTGTTATGGAGATGTTTGACGAAAACTATTTAGTAGTTGTCAGCTGTTTATTAGGACAAAAAGTGAGTAAAAAAGCCAAAAGCCAATGTAAATGCTACTATCGGTTTTTTAATTTGGCTTAAAAGCTATTAAAAGTCATTTACTAAATACTTTTTGCTGTTTAACCCAACAAAAAAATCAAAAATTAAAAACTAAAAAAAATACAAGGAAAAAGTCATCAGCAAAATATACAACACTTTTATATATTATATAATAATGATTATGTTAGTGACAAAATTAATGTTTTTATTACTAAGTGATCAAGAATTGAAATGTTTGGTTACTTAGTATCTAACCCCTAAATTTAGAGTAGTTTACTTTAAACCTTTATAACTCCTCTAAAATTATATCTAAAAAAATATTTGGTGAAAATAAAAAGGAATGGAAAAAACTTAGTGCTATTATAGCCACAATCAAACATTTTACTATAAATTAATTTTTTTTTCTCAAATATAAATGAAAAAAGATAAAGAAACAAGCACTAAGATATAAAGAAACTTGAAAATTATATCTACTTTAGACTTTAGTCATGTTTACCTTTGTATTCTTTGTTTTATGTTGAAAGAGCTTAAATAAGGGTTATCTTATCTCTACACACTTTCTAACTGTCGCCCATATTCATCCATCAAACTCTACGAATTTGATTTTGCAAACTTATCGAAATAAATATTTTTAATCTATTTAGTTAAAAATTATCAAGAAATATAATATTAATAAATTTTATATGAGATGAATCAAATAAAATTTTATTTGACTATATTTTCACAATAATATTAATAAATATTTTAATATATAAATTAAAAATAAAATAAATTTAGAATAATTAATAAATAGTGCCAAAAACAAATAAAACAGTAAATTAGTATATTAGAGAGTAATTTATAACTGTGTTTGGGCAATCGTAGAAGACGAGTCATGCTACTTCTTTTTCTATCCTTTTCTTTTTTGTTTTGTAAAATATCACTTTGTTTTCATTTGTTCTTCTCATTCATCTTTTTTACAAATCTCAATACAAACTTAAAAATCAAATAATTTTAATTGTAAACTTTAAAGAATTTTAAATAATTGATATTTAAAAAGCATATTTTGAGACGAATTTATCCAGATAAATATGTTTTTTACATAAATCGACGCAAAATTATAGTTAAAGGTTGACACTAAAATTCATAAATTTTATTTGAGAATAACTAGCATGACGAAAAAGTTACTTCTCCGTTCATTTAAATTGCTATTTTTTTACCAAAAAGTCTCTCATATTAAATAGCCAAATGTAACAATTCTTGTGAGATAAAGAAGTATTGTTTACCCTCTTCCAACTTCAAAAGACTGGATTATATATGCCGAACTTATGCGGTTGATATAAAGATTTGATTTAACACAATAATTTGGATTTATTGACAACTCTCTTTGAGAGAAATTGTTCAACAAATTATTATCATCATATTTGATATATCCAGCTTATAGAAATTAAACTTAAAAATATGTAAATAAATATATGTCCCAAAAATTGAAATTTTATGGGAATTTAAAGGCAATCAAACAAACATCCTATATTTTCTTAAACTTTCAAAAAGATAGTTCTCACCAATATTGATTCTTATTAGTTTTTAACCTCATGTAATACTTTTGAAACTAATCTGGTCCATAAAAATTACACAAAAACTTATATACAAAAACTTATATTCGGCCTCATGTGTGCGATTAAAAAAATTTTGTAGTTGTCGAATTTAAGCTTTAAAATACACATTTTAAAACTTAAAAAGCCAAATCTAACACTTAAAACCCATACTCCAAGCTTCAATTTTCCTTCTCCAAAGTCTTAATTTAATTTTTTAAGCTATCGACTTCAATCCTTAGAACACTCATAAATGAGCCAAATAGTTCAGGACCCAATTAAATTTTTTTTAACACTTCTATAATAAAAATGACTTAAAAGATCAAATTCAAAACCTAAAATGTCAAATCTTAGAATTAAAGACCAATTTCAAGACTTAAATCGATTTGGTTTTAATTTGTAAATTTGGTATGCTAATTTTTTTATAAAAAATTTTCCAATTTCAAGACGTAAAAGACCAATTTAAACCTTATTTTAAATTTGGCCTTTTAAGTTTTAAATTTGGATTGGAAAGAATTATATAAAAAAAAGAAAATTATTGTATGAGATAGTCTCACAGAAAGACGCATTATACCTGAGCTAAATGGTTCATTTAATACATACTATCATCATCATCATCCTACCCAGTATATCCGGCTCTTAGAAAAATTAAGGGCAGGGTCTGAGGAGGGAAAGACGGCGGCAACTCATACCCGTAAAGGAGAGCGTGGCCAAAAATAAATAAACACTTTAATACATACTACGAGAATATAAATACATTATAGACTCTTTGTTTGAAATGTTAAAAAAATAAATAATAGATTAATTCTTAAAATTGACAATTTAAGTACTAAAATAGTCATTTTACATTAGAAAACGGGCAATTTAAGATTTAATTTTTGGTAATATTGAAAAACTTATTAGGTTGGGCTCATGGAGGTCTCATATATGCTACAATTGCGCTGAAGAACGACCGTAAAAATTATCATGCTCTTACTTGTGAGTTTTTAAAATCATTATGCTCTTCATAAACATTATCATACTGTTAATAAATTTGACTGATTTTATTATTTATTATGGAACATAGAAGTATATCATATCATATTATATGAATTTTAAAATAAAAAAAAGACAAAAAAGAAAAACCAATGAGCATGTTAAATCATGACAAAATTATGTGTTAATTGGTGAACATTTTATTTTTATTAATGTATAACCTTTTTTGATGATGAATATCATTTTATATATTTGATACACATTAAATTTGATAATTTGTGTCTCAATATGTTCTTTCATAGCTACATAAAAACAATTTTGTTGGAACGTTTACAAATTGATATTCATAGCTACATAAATAAAAATAAAGACAGGATGATCAGCACTTAAATTTTTTAGTTACAGGGATTGATCACAAGTGGTCAGATAGATATTTATTGAAAAGTGATATAATAAATTAAAATAAGTAATTCTAACTTAAATTAATTGCGTACAATATGAATATATTATTAGAATCTAGAAAATGAATTTAAATAAGAATGAAAAAAAGATAATTCACGTGGCATACTATTTCCTATTCCTCCTTTTAAACTTGTATTATAAATGAACATATACTTTCTCATACATATGAGGCTAAATATTCAAATTTAAAATAAATGGTTCATAGAATTTGAGTTTGTGGCTCTTATATTATAAGAAACCGTCTAATCAAATAAAATAAAGTTAAACTGATGGTGGAGGTTTCAAAATATAAGATGAAGATTAAACTCTGTGTAATTCGCCTAGCAGAATGATTTATCAATGAACTTAATTGAGAAAAATTGATATTAATAATCTAACTATTTACCAATTCACTATGAATAATTTTATCAATATATTATTTTTTAATAATCTAACATTTGTCCCTTGTTTACTATCAGCACATCTTAATATTTAATAATAATTCAACCTTTGCCCTTAGTTTGCTATCAGCATACTCAATTAGTATACTAACAGTAAATTCAATTAGTATGCTAACAATAAACTAAAGGCAAAGATTAAATTATTAAAAAATAATTTAAAGTTAGGATTATCTACGACAAATGGGGGTAAAAATTTCCTAATAATTAAAACTGTTTGTTAGAATAAGGAAAAATGCATACGTTAATTATAATTAACGATATAAACATGGAGCGCTCTTAATTTAGTATTTAATATGATAAAATTTCACTTAAATTTATTTGGGTATAATTGCGTACCTTTTTAATAATAGTGTTTTATAATTTTTAGATATGTATAGATATACTTAATTTAATATAAATAAATAAAAAAATAACACATTAAATTGCATATAAAATCAATATAACAAATACTCATACCATTTCTTAGAGAAGTTACTCTAAGAAATATTCACGATAATTTAAAAAATAAAAATTTTGATACAGTGATTAAATTATTTTATAATAATAAATTTAATTAAAAATAATAATCATTATAAACATTAAAGAAATTAAAAAAAGTTACTAAAAAATATGAGACTATAACTATTAAAAAATATTTTTATTAGAAAGTTATAAATAATATAAAAATATTAAAATGAAATTAGTATAAAATATATGAAAGCATAAATATTGTTAAAATATTAAAATATTATTTTTTTAAAAAATTTGTGATAAATAATATATGAAAATAACTTTAAATAACAAAGAGAGTATAATTTAGCAACTAGCAATTACTTTAACAGTTATTAAATACTTGTCATATTAGATTTAGTGGTATCATTTATCTTTTAAATTTATTTTATAAATTACGATTAATATATAAAAAAATAGTTAAATAAAAACTTATTAAAATTATTTAATCGTATATTTTATAATATTTTAATTTTATAAATTTTATTTATTGTAATCTAAAATATAAATAATCAAAATTATATTTCATGACGTAAAAAAGTGAATGTACCGACTATAATGAAAAAAATGAACTACTCCTCCAAAGAAATGAAGGAAGTAAAAAAATAAAATAAAAAAGAACGTACTTTTATTAGGCAACGTAAAGTTAGGTACCACATGCAAGACATTAAGCGTTCAGAAAAAGTTACTCCACTCGTCACAAAATTAATTATTTTTACCTTGAAATCTTTTCATATAAGATAAATTAAATAAATATAATAAATAAAATAAAATAAAAATAAATAAAATAAAAATAAAGTTAAAAATGAAAAGGCAAGAAACTAAAAGTAGAAGTGTAAGGGCAAAGAAGACAATTATTATAATGCCATGCACTAAAAATATACTCCTATAAATATCCGATGTTGTCTTTACAAAAAAACGTTAGAGAAAATTCACAAAGAAAAACAGGTTATAAAGAGAGAGAAAGAAGAGAGAGAAATAAACCTGAGTCTTAAAGTCAAAAGTAAGATGCTCATCAGCTGATGCAACACCAGCCGTTGGATCAAAAAAATCGGCTACATCATGCTGTTGATGATTATGATGATGATAATAGTTATAATTAGTGTCAAAGAGAGGTATATGATAATCATGATGATGATCATGATGATGATCTTTGATAGTAGCCATTGATTTGTTATTGACAAGAGCCTCTAGGACTAACTCTGATGGGCTGCGTTTCATTGGATTATTGGCGGCTTTGAATAGAGTTTGTTTATGGGGATTCATGGAGGAAACTTAAGGGAGACGGAAGGAAAAGAAGGGAAAGTAAATGAAGGGGGTTGAGAGGTGAGAGAGGGAAAAGGGGAAAGAGGTAAGGTGGTGAATGTATTCTTATAGGGTAGAGTATGGAACTTGGGGGTGGACAAGAAAAAGAAAAATTAAAAAAAGTAAAAATTAATTAAAGTATGTAAAAACAAAGTTAACACGTAAGTTTGGAAAAGGAGATCATGTTGTGGGGTTCACATGATCATGCCACTTAGCAGCCTTAATTAAGTTTAAAATACTCGCTACATAATGGTTTTTCACATTATTTATAGTTTAAGCTTATTTGATATATTGTGGTTAATGGGTATGAGAAAATATATCAAGATCTCGTTTGAATCATCTAACTGCATGCTTTCATAATAATAAGTTTTTATAATTTTTATATGTGTGTATTTTAATATATAAATGAACAAATTAATATAGTGAATTGCATAAATAGTCAAATTTAACAAGTATTGCGGAACGGAGGAATTACTTTTTTGTTTCCATTATGCTTGCTACATTACGTAATTTAATGTTATTTTGATTCTTGATACTTCCTTCGCTTTATTATACTTGGTACATTTGATTTTTTACGAAATCCAATGTGTTATTTTGTTTATTTATATATTTAACTATACATATTTAAAAATTATAAAAAGTTAATTTTATGAAAGTATGCGATTAGATGATTTGAACAAGATCCCACTTGACTATATTTTTGCTTATACATTAGCGCAATATACAAATTAAATAAGCTAGAACGATGAATAGTGCCCATAACAAAAATATAGCAATTATTTCAGAACGGAGGAATTATATTGAATTATACATATTATAAAAGTTAATATTATGAAATTATCAAATAAGATCTTACTTGACATTACTTTTTCTCACACATTAGTCGCAATATATAAAATAAACTTGAACGATGAATAGTGTCAAATAACATAATGTTGCAAGTATTTTAGAATGGAGATAAAAAAATTAAATTATCTTTTAATGGCCTATTTGATAATAGAAATTAAATGGTGAGAATTATAATGAAAAAAAAAATTGTAGTTTTTGTATGAAAATTTCTTGATATGTTTAACTGTGATAGTTGTGCTCTTTCAATTATTTTTTTTTATAAAATTCATTTCAATGCATTGCTATTTTAAAATGTATTATTTATTGGTAATAAATTAAGATTGTGAAAAAACATATTTTTATGATCAAAAGTTCATTAATTACCATAAAAATAAAATTATAATATTTTATGGAAATTTACATTATAAACTCGTTAGCATCATTGATAACAAGAATCAAGCGATAAGAATTAGTTGTTTTTTCTGTTTTATTTGACCAAATAAGCTTATCGTGTTAGAAAGTCAGAGTCAAAATCATCAAATCAATATCCTATATAAGTCAAAGTCTGAGACAAAAAGGATAACAAACAAATCATATTTCTACCTCTTTCAAGAAGATGAGAAGGAGAAGTACGCACCCTGAATTTATAAAAAAAATAAGTTTTTTATAAAGAGAAGATTAAGTATATAGCTTTTAATGTTGGAAGCTACGTTATTATCGTTCATTTATTTTTTTTGACGTGCTTGTTTAGTCAGCGATTTGGGTTGGGATGGGAAATTTACTTCTTTTGGAAAGTAGGGGATTAGTATATTTTAAAAACAAAAATTTTCAATACAATCCTAAAATTTATTTTCTGCAGTTTTTGGATTTGTTACAAAGACATTGTTATAATAAGAAATATCACTATTAATAATAAATTCAAATAATAAATATTTTTTAAAAAATAAGAGAATAATCTTAAAACAATCGACAATTTTTAAAGTCACTCATTAAAATATGGGTGGAAATTTTACCGATGAAAATATACTCTACACATTCATCTCACTTTTTCATATAACATCGCTTTTGTTTACCTTTTACTTAGTTTATCTTCCGATTTTCCATAAAGTAAATTTAGTGTGACATATTTCCTCCGTTTTGAAATACTTGCTACATTTCGGTTATGGGCACTATTCATTGTTGAAGCTTATTTTATATATTGCGGCTAATGTGTAAGTAAAAATATTGTTAAGTGAGATCTTGTTTGAAACGTTTAATCGCATACTTTCATTATATTAATTTTTTATAATTTTTAGATGTGTATAATTCAACATATAAACGAACATAATAATATATTGAATTTAAAAAGTCAAATATAGCAATTATAATGAAATGAAAGAAGTATATGAGAGAAAATCATAATACCATAATGTATTTGCCACTAAATGTCTTCTCCTCAATTATCATCCCTCGCCACAATTTCAATCTGAGGTAATATAACATCAAAAGTGTCGCAAATCTCAATGATAGATTGAGAACGTGATTTTATTTCAGTAAATCAGGTCAGACCATTACAGTCTGATGTTAATTAATCTGAATTAAAATTTCTGATTTGATCTGATTTTAGTCTCAAACCAGATAAAATTAGACTGTATACACCCCTATTTTTTAAATAATGGAAACGAGGCTACATATGCAAATGACGCCTGTAAATAAAAGGCAATAATAAAGAGAAGGAAGGGAGTAGGGATGGATCCACTTCCACATGATGGAGCACTATTACAAAAAGACGTTTGATTTAGACGTACCACCGACCACATACGCAGCACACTTATGCTTTCTTCAAAAGTCATTTCGTTTTAAACATTCAACCGGTCCAATTCTTTCGCCCCAAATTTCTAGAGACCTTCCATTTTGGTCCTACTACAAAATTCCCTATATTTTATTTTTATCTAAATAAATTTTTTCTTTAATTATTATTTACATACTTCATTTGATTTTTAATAGTAGCTATATTTTTATTTTTCAGTATAATTTTAATCTTTTATATATCTTTAATTTTATATGATAAAAAATTTCTAAAAAGTTAATATTATGAAAATATGCATTAAAACGGATCAAACAAATCCCACTTGACTATGTTTTACATTATTCATTTAAAATTTATGTCAAATAAGATCAATTGATAAATAGTACTTTTTCTGTTCTTTAATAAAGTTCCATAAGGAATGTTCACAGATTTTAATAAAAATAAAAAATTTTAAATAGTGGAGATATTACTTTAAAGAATAATAAATTTGATGGGGAAAAGTAGGGACCATAAATTTTAAAAAATATTAAAAAGAAAGTTAGAAGGAAAAATATAAGGATCACAACTAATTGTTATAGGAAAATGGAAAGTGAAAACTTCTACAAGGAAGGGAGGAAGTAGTTGCTATAGGAACTATAATAACTATTAAAATCCTGAGAAAATATTTAAATTACCTTTTCATTTCATCTTTATATTTCTTCTACTTTACAACAAAATTGAGTATCATTTATCCTTTTTTCTTGGCATCTGAATATGCAATGAACGATTTAGAGATGCTACATTATCTCTTGGGTATTGTTGTTCGCTCTCGGCCGGGTGGTTTGTTTTTATCTCACCATAAGTATGCTGCTGATTTTAATGCTCGTGTTGGTATAATTTCATGTAAATCTACTCTTACTCGATCATGTTGATACTTCAGCAAACTGAGTGCCTCTGATAGTCCTCTTTTGGCCGACCCTACCTTATATCGCTGTCTTGTTGGTTCCCTTTAGTATCTTACTTTTACCAGACCTGATACCTCCTATGTTGTGCAACAAATATGTCTCCATATACATGCTCCACGTGAAGCTTACATAAATGCTCTAAAACACATTCTTCGATATGTACAAAGTACTTTGCATTTGGGTCTTCATCTCTCATCTTCTGCCTCTACCTCCTTGGTATTTGATACTGATATTGACTAGGTCGTGTGTCGTGATACTCGATGCTCCATTTCTGGTTATTGTATGTTTTTCGGAGATAATTTTATTTCATGGTCTGCAAAGCGTCAATCTACCTTGTCCCCTTCTAGCACTAAAGGCAAATATGGTGCTGTAGCCTATGTAGTTTCTGAATCCTATTAGTGCAATCTTGGTTCAACATCAACGCACTAAATATATTGAGTTCGATATTCATTGCCCCCTTCCTAAGGCTACCTTAGTTTATTGTGATAATGTTAGTGCAATCTATCTGTCTGGAAATTCGATTGAACATCAGCGCACTAAATATATTGATGAGTTAGATATTCATTTTCTTTGTGAAAGGTCCATATTATTTATATCCGGTCGCGGTTTATTATTATCGATATACTTACCAAGGACCTTCCTCGTGTTCTGTTCCATGAGTTTTGCTACAATCTTAGCATCCATGCTCCCCCACGTCGATTGGGGGGTGGATGTATTAATAAATATGTATTTGTATTATTATTTGAATTATTCATTAAGGGTAATTATGTAATTAACAAGCTCTAGGGTTTGTGTTGTATATATAACCTCCTTAATTAATGAATGAAACAAGGATCACAATATTCATACACTTTGAACAAAAGAACAAGTATGTTTATTTGTAAAAATGTATCAACTAACACATAACTATTATTTATTTTATTGTTTAATCAAAACTTATTTCTTTGTAAAAAGAGTATAACTAAAATATGACCATCTTTTAGAAGAAACAAGTTTTTTAATTATAAAAATATATTTTAAAATAAAAAATATAAATAACATTATTTAACGAAATAAAGTTGGATATAATAATTTAAAAAAAAGTGGTAAATCAAGTCAACAATGTAGTATAATATAGGAAAAGCCAAACCGAAAGAGGAGAAAGTCAGAAAGGAATAACGATCCCTTCTGCATTATCTTTCTTTAGTTTCTTTTTCTTTTTTCTCTGCTTTACTTCAATAGTTTGGAAAAAAGACACCTGATATTTCTGTAATGTTAATGCCTTCAAGCTAGCATGCATATAGTCATATAGACCTACATTTTCTACTTTATTCGTTAATTTCAAGTCGTATTATTATATGATTTATAAAACTTTCAAACATTGGCAGATTCAAAAATTAAAGTTTTGCAAATGAATGTTTTGCAATTAGTAATATATGTACATCATGTTCAATAACCGTAACTAAATAGAGTATGTAATTAAATTTTGTCTCAGTTGGAGTATATATTATTTTTTTTTTAAGTAAAATTTTAGGTTTGTTTTTCGCTGGCTCTCGCCTAACCTTCCGATTCACTCAACCTACTCTGTAGTCAAAAAGTTATTCAATCAAGATATATAAATAATTTGTGCCTAAAATAATATAGTATTTTTACAAAAAAATAAATTTATTTTTGCTCACAAACTATTTGTTATTTGATACAAAAAAATTCATATATAGCCTAATAACATTAATTTACAATCATCAAATTGATTAATGATATTTGTCACTATATCAAAGAGACCGACCAATTTTAGATATTTGGGATCGATTATTTAAAGTAATGGGGAGATCGAAGGAGATGTTAGTTATCGAATACAAGTGGGCTGGCTCAAGTGGAGAACAACCATCGAGGTGCTATGTGATAGGAAGTTTCCAAGTAGGTTAAAAGGTGAATTTTACCGAGTTGCAATCATATCTGCTTTGTTGTATGAAATAGAGTATTGACCCGTAAAGAAGACTTTTAAACATAAGATCGAAGTTACAATTTTCCCACAATAGGATAAATTATTGAAATTAACTTGCAGTTCTCCCACAATCACAATTGGATTTAATTTCTATTTGATTTTAATCAAAAAATTGATAACAAATGTAGATTATTAATCAATGAAATTGTTCTATTTTTTGTATAATTGATACATAGGGATAAAAGTGTTAATTGAATTTGTTTTATATTTTTTGATCTATTAATTATAACTTTAAGATTTGTTGTGTTGTATAATTGGGTACTACGTTTGAAAGGTTATAATTGACTTTTTATGAATTTCTATAATACATGTTCAATTAAGTTTCACAATTCTTATTTCAAATCTTGGGTCTAACACTGGTATAACATTATAGAAGTACTACTTTTAATTTTAAGTACATTTTATAATTATATTTATGTTAAGTGTGTATAATGCAATAGTCTTATATTTTATTTTTCTTTCAGTATGTGGCTCTGCCTCTATTTTTAAATATTTGATTTTATAATGCAAATTCAATAGGATAGATAGAAACCCATTTTAAATTTCTTGCCTTTGTTTGGTAATACCTTTCTTCGATCAAAAAAGTTTATTTGACCACGTGTTAGCCCTTTAACTGATTACCATTTTAAAGTATGTAGAGTTGGTAGAACATTAAAAACCACATGTAAAATGGAAAATCAATAACTTAGCTGCTAAGAAATGCATGGAAGCATTATCATCTTGGCAAGTGACACATGTTTGTGTCTTTATTAGCTGGCTTGTTTGATCAATTAAAAGTGTTGACTTTTAAAATTATTTGGATAAACCAACTATTTAAGAAGATATTTGATAAAAATTATGTATTGTTTGTTGGTTGTTTATTAAACTAAAAAATGAGTCAATAAACCACAATTCAATGAAAAAAATCAACCAAGTTAGTTTTTTCATTTTGGCTTAATAGCCAAATGAATTTTACCAAACAAGTTTAATTTTTGGCTTTGTAACAAATAAAAAAAAGCCAAAAGTCAAAAACTAACTAAAAAGCCAAACTAAAAGCCATTTACCAAACACTCTCTAAAAAGTTAGCTTATTTAAGTAAAGTAGATAGAATTAGTCCATAAAATATACCAATCTTGAAAAGTCGTCACCTTTTTCATTGTGTTGCCACCTTTTTTTTAAATTTCTAAAATGCCTTTAAATATATTTTTAATTATAAAATCAATCATTATTCTTATCAAACTAAAATTATTAATAATAATTAAATTAAAATAAAAAATTATTAATTTTAAAAAATAATTTTTTTAGAATCGGAAAATATACCTAGTCACACGTTTTATGCTGAAATTTAATATATGTTCACTCTTTTAGCCATATCTTTTGATAGAAAAGTCACATTAATGCAATGTTTGCGGCATTAGAATCTAGACTTCAATATCTTTTTAATGATATATTATATACCCAATTTTGATAACTAAGCGAAAAATGATGATTATTTAAAGTTTGCTTGTGGCGAAATTTGATACATGTTTAATCTTTTGGCCATAAATTTTTATAGAAAAATCGCATTAATGTAAGGTTTGCGTCATTAGAAACTATACTCAAGAGCTTTTCAAAAATATATTTTATGCCCAATTCCGAAAAGCAAGCGAGAAATGACGACTTTTTAAAGTTTGCAATGATTTTTAGTACATTCAGTGATTTTCGTATCAAGAGTTATGGCCAAAAGAGTGAACATGTATAAAATTTCAACACAGGCAATTTTTTTTTGAAACTAATGATTTTTATCGATGCTTACCGAATTATTTTGGTGATCGTTTGCATATGCCATAGTGTTTCGATATTCAATTTTAGTTCGGTGATTGTTTTTAGAAAGATGTTAGAGAGATAAAGTTATGAAAAGTCATTAAGGGCAAACTTAAATATTTATTATATAAAGGGTGGCGACACAATGAAAAAGGTGGCGATTTTTAATAATACCCAATATATACTACCCTTGTTTGTGTTCTTTATGTTTCATTAGAACATAATTTGCTTTTAGTGGGATATATTTAGCGACATTTAATTTAAATGTCACTACTTTAAATTTCTAATAGTATATATAGTGGATTCAGTGATATTTAGTAGAGCCTTTAGTAGTATAATAAAAAATCATACTAAAACTTTTCGCGACATAGGATCTAGTGACATTTCTCATAAATATCACTATAGAAATGTTACTATAGACTATAATAATAATTACATATGCCATTAAACACCAAATACAATGTCACTAAGTCACTTTATAGTAGAATTTAATACAAAAACCAACAATTATTACATTAAAAATATAAATCAGTAATATTTTTTTAATATCGCAAAATCCAATGTCACAAAAATTAGATCTGTTATAATGATATAAACTAGTTGGTGGGCGTAGATGCTAATAGTGAAATGCTATTTTTTTCTAAATTATTCAATTTAAAGAAATTTTTTTTACTTTCACTGGTTCAAGTATTATATGTAATAAAGTTATATGAAGTGAAATATTAAAACAATTAGAAAGGGTCAATGTAATAAAAAACAAGAAATTCCAAAAACACTTTACAAGTCTCACATTCAAGAAAATTTTGAACTTTTACAACCTTCCCTACTAACCCAAATCTTCAAGTTGAAGCACATACTAATTGAAGTTTCATGATTTAGCAAAACATATCAAAACATCATAATCTAGCAAAATATGAACACATTGCAATAAAGCTTATATCTACACAAAGGTCAATCATATACTTCCTCCGTTCTTTTTTACTTGCAACATAGTTGACTTCGGTACTATTCATCAACCAAATTGACTTTTATGCTATAAGTTAAAATATAGTCTTATGAGATCTTGTTTGAATTGTCTTGATTTAAAGTTTATTAATTTTGAGTTTTCATAATTTTTTGATATGTATAATTAGAGATATTAACGATTGAATTCGTATATAGGAAGCGTGAAAATGCAAATGGTGCAAGTAAATAAAAACGGAGGAAGTATATTGCAAAAAGTTCCTAATTATCTCTTTAGTATCAAAGATTACACTACCCTGGGTGGAGTAAATATTATGTGAGTCCTATTTTTTTTTTCAATTTCTTTTGAAATGGGGTCTATATGCCCTTTACGAATAATTAAAGAAAATAACATGAACTCTAAAGATATTTAACATAATGTATAAAATAAAATAGTTTATGCTTGAATATTCGTTCATAAACAGCATGTACAACATAAAATTAATTACATTATACAACAAACCTATTAAAGGCGAAATATTAATTAAGAACAATAAAACTTAATTATATACAAAAGCATTTTAAAATTAATTTGAAAAACCTAATTTTCAGGGGCCCCAAGGGGTGAGACACTCGAAATGGGCTAAAACCACCCATAAAGACTACTATCATGTCTATTAGAAAACAAGACTCATTAAGTGATTTGTGCAAGTGCTAAATGAAGTGTTTATTTCAATACTTTGTCAACTGAAGTGTCATCTGTTTGCCATAACGTGAATAAGTTTGAAAAAAATTGTTTTTTTTATAAAAAAAAGCAAACAAAAAACAATATTAAAATGCAAAAAAATTGAAGCCATAGCCCATAATACCCGCAACGCAACCAATCGTGGCTTCCAAAACCTAAATATCATTGTTATCGGACCTCGTACCTAATTAATCCCACTCATATATAGATATTATGCTAAGGTTCTGGGGAGGGATGGAAGACGATAGCTTATACCTTTTAAGGAGAATGCAGTCAAAGAGTCTCTCGACTTGTGACAGACGCCTATATAGCGAGATTCCTATAATAAGAGAGTGCTTGTGGTTGGACCCGCAAGCCTGTATCTAACAACACAAGCTGAATCATTAACATTAAAAATAATAAAAATAGATAAACAAATAAATAATGCAGTTTGAAAACAATATTCACACAATATAACCCATTATTATTTCCACTAATACTAAATACCTATTAACTAAATCCACTAATTAATTAATGATGCACCAAATAATAAGATAAGTAAGTACACTACTCTCATCCACTTAAAACCACTAATTTTGAAGCACTAATTCAACAATATTGACACCTAAGAGTGAACTATTAACCAATCGTTGCTTGTCATGCCCATTAGACAAAGTTACTCACGGCTCGTTTGGTAGGTGGTGGTAATAAATGGTAGTCATGAGAATGAAAAACAAGTGTAATATTGGTTGAAAAATCTCTTGGTTACCTTGATGGTCATGCTTGTCCAACTTCAATCATCTCATTTTCTTCATAAAATTCATTCCAATGCATTATCATTGGGAGAGGTGGTATTAGGTGGTAATGAAAATTTGTAAACAAAAAAACTTTTTTGTGATCAAAGTTTTATTACTATGGGAATGATATGGAACTGTTAATGAAATTTTACACTATAAATTATTTCCAATACCGCCATTTAGTACCACTAACCAAACGGGCCGTGAATGCTAATTTCATGATAAGCTATATTTTATGTTAGCATTGAGCAGCCTTTTACAATATTTATTTAAATTATTTGAAGTATTTTATTCACAATTTTATAATCATTTAATTTGGTATTAGGGATATGATTCTGTTCAAATGTAACTTTAATGTTTTAAATACAAATTAAATGAGAAGTTCAAGCCTAGATTAAAGGATAAAAAATCATTATTAAACAAATCTAGACCGTCTTACCGTGAGATTACTTATACAAGAATAGCCCAATCGGTTCAATTTCAATTTTTTATAATGCACGATCACTAAATAGTTCAATTTAAGGTCATAATTGATGTTTAAATTGATGCATTTTGTTAATGATTATTTATAATTTATTACTTGAAGGTTATAATTGACCATTTTAGGATTGTAATGGACTCATTAGAAACTATAAGTTATAATTGATCATTATATAAATGATGACTTATAATTTAGCACTATAAGCTTTAAATGGATCACTTAAAGGTTGTAATTAATCATTTTTAAACTTGTTAATTATCAAGTTAAAGTTGTCTGCTCTAATGTTATAATTAATTACTTTATATATAACTTTAAAGAGGTCATAATTAATCCATTTAAAATTTTATATAATTTAAGTCAAAATTAATTACTTTTAAATCTAAATTAAATGCGGATCAACGTGCAGTATGTGTTTGGTCTCCCTATAATACAATCTTTCTTATAGTTTGTGATCATATTAAGTTGAAGTGAAGAAATAAATAAAGTAAAGCCCAAGAGGATCACAAGAGTCCAAGAGATAAGCCCAGTTTTTCCCACTTTCACTTCACTTTTGTTTGATTTAGAGCATTGCGTTTGGCAAGTTTTTGTAGGTTCTTCCAACGCAATCAAGTCATTTCAAGTTCCATAAATGTCACCCATTGCTTCACCGAGATTTTAAATGCCTTGACTGCTTTCAAGACGTATAGGAGTGTTTGGTTCATGCATTTTTGCTTAGCTTTTTGATTGATTTTTGATTTTTGGTTTGTTAGTTGGTCAAACAATTAAAAAGTATTAGATAAATTTTAAGCTAGCTGAAAAGTTGGCTTTTAAGCCAAAATAAAAAAACTACTCCAATTAGTATTTTTGTTGGCTTTTGGCTAGTTGACACACTTTTCCTCTAATAAACAACCAACAATCTTATATTTGAATTTACCAAACATCTTCATAAATAACTAACTTTTTTGGCCAACAAAAACAACAAATATTTTCATTTGGTCAAACAAGCCAATTAAAAAAGTATTTTTTGATAACATGGTTGTTGAAGATTGAAATTTGGTCTGTTAGCTTCCAATAAAGAGATTGGACCGACCAGACCATCTTTGGCCGACCTAATAGGTCTAACTTGTTAGAGTATATGTATCATATTCTTGAGCCTCAACCTACTACTTAAATTAATGTTTGAGACTCTAGAATATGCTATATACTGTAAGATAAATTCCCCAAGCCACTCGAGCACACCTGTTCAACAACAATATTTCACGGAGTTGTTCTGATTGTCCACCATACGCTAAGGCCTTACCTGGAAAGGTGAGGCCGCCTTTCAGTCCATACTTTAGCGTTTTAATGTTTCTGTCCAATTGGTCCGCCATTAGAAATTCTTAATCAGTTATCGTGATTTGTAAATTATTATAAAAAGACAAAAAAAAATAATAGTAAAATAAACAAATTTAGTGATTTGTAAATCACCACAAAAAGACGATTTCTTAACTTTGCAAATTACCGTTATTTAATAAAACCTTCTCATTCACCACAAAGCCATTAATAATGTGTCTAAACCACTCATCGCGAGCCACCCATTTGGTCCATACAAAGAGCTCATATTTGATAAAAGTGATTTAACATCCAACATGAATTCTCATTTAAGATCTCGTTGTGAGATAGTTTTAAATTAGTATAAATAGTCCAACTAAATTAATTCAAACATCCAATTTCATATTTAAAATATTCTTTTTAGGGAGAATTACTTTAAAAACTCCCAATTATTCGCGGTTTAAATATAAAACTCCCAACTATTGATTATTATTCAAAACTCTCAACTTTAGGCTCATTTTAAATTTAAAGCACTAATGCAATTTTATAACCTGTTTTAACCGGTTACCATTTTGTTAATTTAAAAAAAAATTATCTTATATTACCTGTATTTGACCATCTTCAACTCCATTCATTGTCTTCTTCACAAATTCATTTCATTTTGTCATGCTTTTTCTCTCAATTTCAGTATCTCTCTCTTCATTCTTCCTTTAACCTCACATCTTTATTCTTTCCTATTACTCTTTCCCTGGTCTCCAACACCTGTGTTCTTAAAATAATCTTCACAAGTACACCACATAACTTTCATAATGTCATAACATCATAACAACAATTTGTGTTGATGCAAAAGATGGTTTCTCTTTACAAAATAGTAAAAGATCATAACTTACATTCACAAATCATAACAAAAGATTATTATCATAAACATCATAACTTACAGGATAGTTTCATGTTAATAACATCATAACATCATAGATCCTAAGTTTAAGCTCTTAAGTAATCATAAGTGAATGGTATTGAAAATAGTTAGGTAATGAAAACATTGTAACTTTAATTACTCACCCTTCCTCTACCTCTGTTCTTACCCCCTCTTACTCCTTTAGAACCTACCCCACCTCTTATTACCCTTTCATTTCTTCCAGATCTGATGGGTTGTGATGTAGCTTCTAGGTGTTGTTGTGATTGTGAAACCTGGACAGTAGGAGCCCCATGCTCTGTTGTCATGTCTTGTGATTCCTGTAGTGGTTGTGATGATTTCGGAGGTTGCCCATCCTTCCTAGGTCTTCCCATTTTTCTTCGAGGTTGCTCTGGTAGTTCTTGCACAGTAATGGTGTCTTTATGGAGACATCCCCTCTTGTTATGCCCCTTAAACTTGCATAAGTTACAAGTCATTTCAACTTCATGCTTTGTTAATCTCCCTGGCTTCCTAGGACTTTCATGTGGATACTTTATTAATCTAACCTATTGAACTCCTCTTCATCAAACTCAAAGTTCTCACTTGATTCTTGTTCGGACGCAATATAGTCTTCGTCTTCTGATGAACTCCCTGAACCATTGAACTCCTCATCATCAAACTCAAAGTCCTTATTTGATTCTTCTTTGGACGCAACATAGTCTTGGTTTCCTGATGAAATCCCTTCTACAACACTCTCTAAACCAGATACATGGGCTACTTCACCAACTACAAAAATTTGGGTAGATTTTTTGGTTAGGCCCCTCCTAGGTATAAGCTGTAACACCCCGGCCCCTCTGGCTGTTGGTGACTACTCATAGAGACTGTAGACTGGTCTCACAAACCAACACAAGTCTTTTCAGGGCACTTTGGCCTCACTCGTGCACACCAGGGAACACTTCCCAGAAGGTCACCCATCCTAAGATTGCTCCCCACCAAGCACGCTTAACTGTGGAGTTCTTAGTAAATAGGCTCCCTAGAAAAGAAGATGCACCTTGTTGATATGAGTAGTCTATAAATCTTTTTTCAAGCTAAATCTAGGGTATTACACTCACCCCCACTTAAGAATACAACGTCCTCGTTGGACCGTAACTTCAGGATCTTTTCCCCCACTAGTTGCACTGAACACTATCAGCCACGATCGTAGGGTTGCTCTGATACCATTTGTAACACCCCGGCCCCTCTGACCGCTGGTGACTACTCATAGAGACTGTAGACTGGTGATGTAAATGCTAACTCAAGACTTCCTAAATGATTAAGGAAGGAGAAGGACAAAAGAAAAGAAAGAAGAAGTAATTTGGGCAGAATGTATATTTGAATGAAAATAGGACAACCAAAGCACAAGAACAAACTCAATGCAATAGTATTTAGGCTAGAGACAAGACAAACTCAATCTCCCCTAGTTTAATACTCAAGAACACACTCAAAGTATTAAAGAACTCTTGTTAACCTTGGACAAACACAAAGATAGGCAAGAAGAAAACACAAAGGTTGATTCATAAAACAAGTCTGAACTTTCATTCATGAATAGCTCTCTTTAAATAGAGTTACAACAGCAAAAGGAAGCTAAAAAGCAAGAGAAATTAAGGTGGGACGTCCAAGCATGGGGAACAAGCATTGGAACTCACAAAACAACATTAAATAGCCTCCAAAGCATGCATTAGGCTGATTTAAGTTGTTCCCTAAGCATGCAGTAGCTAATTAATCAGATTTAAGTGGTAAAAAGACTTTAAAAAACATAACTAAACTTGGACCTATCAAAGTGACGTCCAACCAATATATATGTAGCTTCACTTAATCTTCAACCCAAGTTAGACATGTAACAAATTCAGATTTAAAAGGATTAAAACCAAGTACTTCAAGAACTAAAGCAATCGGCTCATGAGATAACGTATTTGATCTTGGATCAGAAGACAATATTGTCCAAAACCATACTTGAAACTTAAAATAAACCATATCCATATGTTAAAAAGATTGACATGTGATTTGATTTTGAATAAGCCGATTGCTATTGCATCATCTTGCATCAACTGGCCCCACAAACCAACACAAGTCTTTCCAGCGCACTTTGGCCTCACTCGCGCGCACCAGGGAACACTTCCCAAGAGGTCACCCATCCTAAGATTGCTCCCCACCAAGCACGCTTAACTGTGGAGTTCTTAGCAAATGAGCTTAGGTGGGCATTCATATTCCCCTACACTGGCTTCAACAACTAAAACTGAAGAGGGCAATTGATGTAACACATACAAGACCAGTGATCTGTTTTCCATTGCAATTTTAGCCAGCTAAAAAGCCCCAGCCTCATCATCAACCTTCCTTAACCCATCCCTCAATGACTGTCCAGGAATCAAATAATTCACATCTGCTATTTTCATACCAAGACAACATTTTTCAGCTAACGCCCAAATAAAATCCCAACACAAATCATTAGGATCAACAAAAAAAGTTCTTCCAAATCCTCCAACATATTCAATTTCACCATTAATTGACTCCTTACACTTCCCACCATGCCGAAATTTCAAGCAAATATTGGAATTCATCTTTAATCAACAAATATCATATGAAACCCTAAATTAATCAATGAAATTTAGAACACAATTAAAACACAAAGAACATACACAACAATTAACAAACGACATAAACTACATTTTAGTATCAAAATTCAAAAATTTTAACAATATAAAGTGGATAAAAAGCTGTGTGAATTCGAAATTTAAAGTGGGAAAAGATTTATTATCACATAAAAGTAATAGTAATAAGATTTATTTTAAAAAAATTACCTTGTCTTGATGGTGATTAAGCTGCAACATGCATCTACAAGACTCCACAACAATAGAATTTCGACACTGTCGAAACAAGTGGGTATAAAGATTTGTTAATTTGGGAGGGAATTGAAAAAGATGTGTAAAGTAATAAACGGTAAAAAGAGAATATTTTAAATATAAAAGTGGATATTTTGATTAATTTCATTGGGCTATTTAGCTTAATTTAAAACTGCATAAGACTGTCTTAACTGAGAATTTTTGTTCAGCTAGTCTTGACTGAGACTGTCTCATCCTGAGACGAACCTATATAATTAGCCTGTTTCTCTACGCAAGTTCTCAAATGACACGGTCCCACAATGAGACTACCTCTATTAGATCGGCCAAATGTACACTTACTATCTTAAAGTGATAATCTATAACCTTAAAGTATTCATTTTATAATATTAAAGTGATCAATTAGATAATCATGTTGATTATATAGATTTGTATTAAAGTGAGTCGGTCTCTTACAAAACTTCTTGTTTGTAATTTTTGTTTGTTAAGTAGTTTATTGGTCAAGCCCATTTAAGTTTATATTTTGTTTTTACAAGGCTCGTCCAATTTTTATTTAGACCCCTGCTCTATTCACTACAACAAATTGAACTTTTTGCGACATTAGATTTAGTGGCATTGAAAAAATGCCACTGATTCATATTTTTAGTGTAATAATTATTGGTTTTTATTTTAAGTTCCACTATAAAATGATTTAGCGACACTTTTTTTGGTCTTTAGTGGCATATGTAATTGTTACTATAATCTATAATGGCATTTGTGAGTAATTGCACTAGATCCTATATCGCAAAAAACTTTAATGTGATTTTTTATTATGCTACTAAAAGGTCTAATAAATATCACTAAATCCTCTATATATACTATTAGAAATTTGAAATAGCGACATTTAAATTAAATATCGCTAAATACATCCCACTAAAAGCAAATTATGTTGTAGTGATTGAACATATTATCAGCATAAAGTTCTCTTAAAACATCTTATTGTAAAATAGTTTTAAATTGGATTGAAAAGCTTAACTAAATTGTAATTAAAATATCTTCTATTGCATTTAAAATTCACTCGATTTTAGTAGTTTAAGTTTCACACGTCATTTTGAATGTCAAATTGATGCTTTGCTGATTATTTGCTCACTCAATTTTATGATCTTAAGGTTCTTATATTGATCTATTTCATCATGAGACAATCTTATAAAAGAGTTTCTCTATTATATAGAAAGTCTAGCTAAATCACAGCTTGACAAAATAAAATGAGGAAATAGCACGACAACTTGACAAAGAAAATGAGGAAATAGCACGGTGTATGGCACGAGTGAGGTATGCGGGTTAGGAACGCACATTGAACCATTCAGCATGACACGTTGTGCGATATATAAAATTATTATTAAAATATAGTTATATATTCGTCTGAGTAATAATTGATACAAAGAATTATATACAACGTTTAAATATATAAATAATACATGTACGACATTCAGTCAATTATTTAATGTATCATAGTGGTAAAATTGCAAAAAATTTGAGCTGGCACGTGACCCGACAAAGCATAACAAGTACGCTTATGGACTTAAGTCGTGTATAGGCTTCATATTTAAATGGCAAAATATAACACAACAAAACACGATACTGTTCCTAAAGTGACATGCATTTTGGACGTTGCTAGACAAACATATGGTTTTAACATATCATCGTCACATTATTAGTGTATAAAGCCAGGAATTGAGGAAAGCGCAAGACTCGTGGCTGCTCGTATGGCAATACATCAACTTATCGGCTTTAACGTAAAAAAGTTTAATAAAGAAAAGAGATGATGTTATATTGCATGGTATATGTCTATGATTGTATGTGCATTCTGAGATGGACCAATAACGTATATTTCATTGCCCAAAAGACGTCTAGATCTTTCGATCGAACCTAAAGGACTCCTCAATTATTCAAGCTTTAATACTCCTTGGGTAAATTTTGACTATATAAAATTCTCCCTCCATTTTTATATGTGTTTTTAAAATAAAATTTATGAATTTTAGTGTCAAACTTTAACTACGATTTTTCATCGACCTATAAAAAAAACATATTCATCTGATATCTTATTAGATTCATCTAAATATATACTTTCTAAATATCAACTATTTAGAATTTTTAAAAACTCATAATAAAAATTATAATTTTTAAGTTTGCATTCAGATTTGCAAAAAAAGTGATTGGGAAGAAGCCAATTGTGTAATAAAAAGAGGGCAACTAAAAATTCTCCAAAGAGATTATCTCTTTCACTACTTTGAATTTCTAATAGTATATATAGTGAATTTAGTGACATTTAGTAGACCCTTTAGCAGCATAAAAAAAATCATACATACTATAGTTTTTTGCGATATAGGATCTAGTGACATTTTACATAAGTATCACTATAGACCAGAGTAACAATTACACATGTCACTAAAGGTCAAATAAAGTGTCACTAACTCACTTTATGGTGGAACTTAAAATAAAAACCAATGATAATTAACCAAAAATGTAAATTAATGACATTTTATTCAATGTCACTAAATCCTATGCTGTAAAAAGTTAATTTGGTTATAGTGATGATAAGTGAAATAGGTGTATGTGGTTAGGTATTTTTAATTTGTGCAGTATGTATTTTTGGTATATAAATTAAGTAGAGGTTTTTAGTATGTGCAGTAGGAGTTTGTGATATGTCAATTAGAGGATTTTTGTTTGTAAATTAGATGGTTTTGAAATCTGAAATAGGTATTTATGATATGTAAAATAGGAATTTTTAATATGTGAAGTTGAACTTTTAATATTTGAAATAGGCCTTGGTATGTGTAATAGGTATTTGTTATATCTGAAGTAAATGTTTATGATATGTGAAGTAAAAAAATTTTTAATATGAGAAGTCAGAGTTTTTATTATCCGAAGTTGACATTTATGGTATGAGAAGTAGATGTTTATGATTATATATGTAGAGTAAAGAGTTTTTAGTATGACGTTTTTAATATGTGAAGTAGATGTAATATATGTAAAGTATGAGTTTATGGTATGTGTGAAGGGATTTTTAGTATGTGAAGTAGGGTTATCTGTTATGTAAAGTAGGTGATTATCATGTGCAAAATAGATGTTTATGGAATACGAAGTTAGTGTCTATAATATTTGAAGTAGGAGTTTATGTTATATAAAGTAGGGTTTTTATTATGTAAAGTAATACATGAAGATAATCGTCTTATTATTTTCTTTAACAATGTTGTTTTTATTGTTAAATTTAATCATCAAATTATCAATAGTTTTAACTCGTTAAATTGAAGAAAATAATTATCAGAATTTAAATAAATATTAATAAAAATATTCAAAAGCAATCAAAAATATTATACCTACATTTTTATTTTTATTTTGTTTGAATTGATTTTGAAATTTAAAATTATCAAATTTAAACATTAATATTTTTTTTAAAATTAAATGTATTGGAGGAAATTGTTTTATCATGAGTAGAGAAACCCTCTGTTTAAAATAATTGGTTGTGCTTGTGACTTCTAAGAAACGTCTCTCACAAGAGTTAACGACAAACCCTCTTTTTTTCTTTTCATGTTTACTTATCATTTAAAAGGTTTACTAAATTATACTCTCTAAAATTCACTACTAATGTCCTATTTACTTTATGCACTTTATTCAATGCATTTATTGAATTTTTAATATCTCTAATTGTGTATTATTAAAAATTATGAAAAGTTAATATGAATAATCTTTATATTGAGACGAATCAAGCAAGATCACACATGACTATGTTTAAACTTAAAGATTAATAATAAAATACAAATTAAGAGTAATAGATAAATAGTGTCAAAAAGCAAATAAGATGTAAGTGGTGAGTTGGAGGGAGTATGATTGTATATGATTAATTCATGACGCACCAATACGCTAATGTTTTTAGCTTTAATAAGTTTTAATTTGACATCATGATGTAATAATTATTGTATTGTGTAATCACTAAATTTATTCGTTGATTGTAATCTCTTTATGTCATTGTTGTGATTGTTTTCGTAGGAAAAATTATCTTAATATATAATATTTTATTATCTCGTCTTTAAGTGGTTTCCACATAGGAGATTTGCAATCAGATGTACATAACAATATAACATTATCCTTATTAGTAATAACAAGATTAAAGTTATTTTAAATTGACCTTTTGTAGTAATTATCATTTATAACTTTACCTAAATAAAAAATACACTTATTTAAATAAATGATTTGAATATAACTCATTATATTCTGAAACTAAAACTGTGAAGGGGACTAAATTCATATTTGTATGCTCCCATAATAAAATGATATTATTAATAATAAATAATAATAAATTTACTACCAAATTAATGAACTATGTAAACATATTTATATATATTTTGCATGAATATTACAAATTTGATTAGTTTCATAGAATTCACCAATCTCCTCACAATTCGCAAAATGAAGAAAAAAAATTACATAATTTTTTAATAAATGAGATGATCTCATGGTAAAACCATCTTTATTGCTAGGTTGGTTTATGCGGATTAATATGTTAATTAAAGTGATCAGTTATAATTTTAAAGTAATCAATTACAGAAGTAAAACTAATTATATAGATCCGTCTCATAAAACGGTCTAATACAAGACGAGCCGAAAAAATTATGGTCAATTTTCGTTGAATCTTGACGCATTTTGGCAAATTATAAATTTCAAAAACAATTAGCTGACAAATTATATAACACTAACTTGGATCAATCTGATTATCATTTCCAAATATAGATCAAAAGTACGTACAAATTAAAACTACAAATCAAAATTCCAAATACATGGAAGGTTATAAGTATGTTCAACATATTCGACCGTACATGGCCCCTAAAAATCATGGGGCCTCAATATTAAATTATGTAACACATTATAAGTATGTAAAGATACAAAATTGCTAGAAAAATATTACAATTTTTGAAATTGCACAGGACCTTTAAAAGTTTATCAATTTTTACTCCGCCTCTGCGCTTATGATCAAGGAACAGACAAGAAATCCCCATTAGAGACCTCATTATCCCCTTTGCGAAAATGATCAAAATGAAAGACAAGATCAAGACTATAAAGCACAGGAACTAAAACAACACAACAAATAAAAACAAGAACAGGTCCAAAAATCCAAAGTAAAAGTGGAAGAGCACCATAAAAAAGCCTATTTCCTACACTATTCAAAATAAACCCTTTTTCCAATAACTCACAAACATAAGAAGGTGATATCTTAGCAAGAACCAGATCTTGCTGTGGGGTGTTTATTAAGAAATTCACTTGGTTTATGAATCTGATTGATAAAGAATGGCAAACAAAGGAGAATAGAAATATGAGGAGTAGTAGCACGTATTTTAGGGCCATCATGAACTCCCCATGGCCGCCATAAACGGCGTCGTTTAGAGGCTTTTTGATGCTGTATGTGCTGCTTAGTATGGCTGCTAAACCAGAACAAAGAAGGATGGAGGTTGTGGCCATTAGGGTTGATCCCATGATTGTGTTTCTTATTGTTTGGACGGCTAGGATATTCTTCTTCTCATTGTCCTGCATCCACAAATGATGCATATTTATATCATTCTAGTATAGAATAACTATATTAAATCGTACAAATACTTTCCCTAATTTAACTCTAATTTTAAATAAATATTAGTTTCTAAATTAGAGATATATTTTCATGTATACAACTATTATTTACTTTATATAATATTTTGATTTTATTTACCATCCTAAGACAAAACATGTATTAGGTCAAAAATTTTACTATATATACTTCCTTAATTATTGTTATATGCTTTAATATATCCATTTTCCATTTTTAGTTGTACTATTACTTAATAAATATAATTTAATTAATGATATTTTTCCATTTATCATGCTTCTTTAGAAGACGACACTTGGAATTTTATAAAATACATTTTTTATTAATCTGATATTATACTTACGAACAGTTAGGTTGTTGGTACCAAATGATAGTAATGAAAATGACTTGTAGCATAAATTTTCATGAAACTTTGGTGATAAAAAAATTTTTTGTTCTCAATTTTTTATTACCATATAATACTACATTTCATATGGTAATATATTGAAATGAAATTTGTAAAGAAAATGAGATAATTTAATAAGAATACGCATAACCATTTAACTTGTCAAGATATTTTTCTGTCAAAATTACATTAATTTTCTATTATCATTCCTATCATTTAAAAACTACTAATAAACGGGTTAATGTTATTACCATTTACTTAAAAACATTTATAAGTGGTGTGTGTCAAATATAAATTTTGAAATACTAAGAAAAACCAACAATTCATATTTCACAAAAGAAAAATCAACGCATAAATTACATGGTTGTGGTAGAACTACCATAGAGTGGTTTGTGTGTAATTCTAAGTGGTTGGTTACCACATCCATAAGTCAATCATTAAAATTTGAGCCATTGATTTTTATTAATTTAAAAAAAGATTATATACATTGCAAATATCTTCTAAAATATTAATTTTTCACATATATTAAGAATTATTACTACATAATCAATATAAAAAGTATCTCAATTTGAAATTTGAAGTTGGATTAGAAGTTAGAAATAATCAATACCATTTTAATTTATGGAAGATTCAAGGAATATCATGAAGATATTAAAGTATCATATTGTTAGGTCACACAAGGTATATGGCCATTTATTCGAAAAGAAAATCAAACAAATACTTAAGTTTGTGGAGTAAGATTTTAATTATGTATGCATATATAACAAATATTTAAATAGTCTTAATTATGTGGAGTTTGGAGAAGTTGTCAAACAATAATAAAGTTGGATATGTTAAATTAGATGAGTCATGCAGCATTTGTATTTGCTTAACATTGTTTGTAAGGAAAACTTTTTGTGAAATACACTCATTATTTCTTACAATCAGATATAGACCAACAAAGAAGCATAAGGAGAAAGAATGAATAATATTTAAATAATGTCAAGTATTATTTAAATAATTTTATTACATCAATTCTTAATAATTATATACATAATTGAGAATCTTAGAAGATTAAGTAATAATTACATATTTTTCTTAAACAAAACAAATATCTTTTTATCCGAATCTATGAATAGATCGGATACTATTTATAATATATGCAATCAACTAAAAAATATAAGAAAAATAAATGAATCATATTTTATGATTATACATAACAATCTATAGAATGATATATCATGTTACTAAATTGTCATGTTTAACCACAAAATATACACATAAGGAGGGGTTTACACGAGGTATGTAGTGCAATGTATTCGATAAACATAATAAACATAGCATAAATATTATATTCAGTCAGAAAAATGATATATAATGCAATTAATTCAATATTGAGTATCTAAAATTACTAAATTGTTAATTACGTTATCATTGTCATTTTATTTTGAAATATAAATACTTACAACGCTTTATTATGTAAGTTATATAAATCACCGAACTAACACAATCCCTGCCTTGAACGGGCTTTTGTACTAATATACCAATAGTAAAGACATTATCTCACATGGGAAATTATGAAAGAAGGAGCTTACATACTTTGGACTAACTCAAAATTTAGGTCAACTGTTTGTTAGTTCAAGTATCTACATACATGAATAAATGAATTCTCAGTTCAATTCACTTGAGAACTGAAAAGCCCAACTTACACTCCAAACATGCATAAATAAATGATTGAGGGAATGTCCACCCAATTATGATTAGGCATTCATATTCATTAAAATTTATCATGAACATGCAATCATGATTTTAAGTATTATTAATCCGCATATAAAATTATTTAAATTATAAAGATGTTTACATACACACAAAAGCTGATTTTAACCACACTTAAAATATCATATTCGAAACCAGTTCGAACATCCGAATACACATCACTAACAATAATAGACCTAATAGCAAGTTATATCGGATAGAATAGCACGAATATCGAGTATTATTATTACGTACCTTCATTATAGAATTAACCCAATATCGCCTTGCATTAGAATTAATACCAATGATGGTGGAGAAAGGTTGGGTACGAACCTTGTGCAAAAGCCATACATGATATACTGTAATAATCAACAAACCTGAAGGAACTAACACCAAATCTAAATAACATTTTCTCCATTCCATCTTTTAATTTGTACTTTAATTGTTTGCAATAATGTTTTTGCTATACTTATTATTCCAATGGGTTTAAGTGGGGAAATTTGTATAAAACTTAATGCATATATATATCATTAGAAAGAGAATGTATGTAGACTTCATTAAATAAGATGTGCAATTTCAATAAGGATGATGAAAAAAGGTATGAAAGTAAACAAGTGCATTACCTACTAGATTACCACATCAACATACATCAATAAGTGGAACTCGTCTTATTATTTGCCCACTTTTTCATTTCATTTCTTAGGTACACCATATTATATATGCCTCCCTAAATACTACCAATCAACGGGCTGGCAACGAAACATGAGGTGGTCGCTATTCCTTTCGTCGCTAATCTCAAAATGGACGCCATTTCCTCGCCTTTTCTTAGCGACCAATTTGCGACCCGAATCTCGTCGCCAAACTAGCGACCACCATCTTCTAGCTATTTAGTCGCCTCCGGGCGACCACCATGTCGTAGCTGTGTCGTCGCCTGCCTACCAGCCTGCTTAGCGACCCGCTTTCCGTCGCCAACTGTCGCCTCTTTTATTTACTAGTATATATATATATATATATATATATATATATATATATATATATATATATATATATATATATATATATATATATATATATATATATATATATATATTACTTGGTCAAACGCTGCAATAGAAATGTGTTGAATCTAGAAAAAATAGTAAATATCATATTTATCTTGATTTACGTAGAAGAGAAAATAACCATTGAATGATTTTTTATTTACCATGCAATGCTTGATCAGTTGTTGGCATTTGGTGTCAAGATGACCTGCATTGGAAATGGTCTAATAGGACTACTAGTGACTTCATGAGCTCTTAGAGCTATAATTAAATTTTTTACCTCCTGGTTTTATTATAGGAAAAAAATTGAATTTAGAAATTCTTATTTAAGGTCATTTGTTATTAAAGGTTCATAGGATTATCAATCAATTTTTTATTTTGGTTTATTTTTAAAATTCTAAACTATGAACAAAGATTTATATGATTTTTTTTTAATTGATTCAAATAAATACTTTTAATATTTTTTTTAACTGTGAATCAGTAAATGCATGAATTTTCATACTGACTTTTCATTTCTTTTTGTTTGTCCATTTTACTTTTTTACGTATTTCAATGTAAATTTTGAACCTCGATATCTTATAGTACGCATAATAAAAAATTGTAAAAATTATATATTAAAATTCTTTACATCAAGACGAATCTAACAAAATCTCACATGAATATATTTTGTCTGAATATATACTTTAAATTTAAATAAAATTTAAAAATAAATTCTTTACATCAATATAACCTTTTGGGCCTAAACAAAAGGAAAAACCACGACCACTTGGGATTTCTAACAACTTCACTATGTTTAAGGCAATTAGTCACAATTACAATAAACACCTTACTTCACTCGAAGCGAAACAACTAGGCCAACTCTTCACTCTCTAATTGCTTTACTCAAAGCAACAAACTTAGCTTCACTAAAAGCTAATTCTCACCACTAGCTTCACTAGAAGCTTTCTCCTTAGCTTTACTCAAAGCTAATCTCTTCTCTAGCTTCATTAAAAGCTATCTAATTTCCCCCTTAGACTCACCCGAGTCTAATTACAAATTTTCTCAAAAACCCTTACAAAGGATAAAAATTCTCTAAAAATAAAATCAATGAGTTGCACAAGAAAATATTATAAATTAATTGGCATTTTAAAAACAAAATTTTCTTGTAAAAATTCTCCCAAAATTACGTATGATTTAATGGCTCATACTAAGGCGAGTTTTGAAGAATAACCGAGTCCACTATTTATAGTGCTAAAATCCCTCAGAATAAGGAATATTCCAATCCATTATCCTTAGTCATGGATCAATGAATGATGCTGAATGAATCACAAAACGGTTAATACTTCAGCCTTTGAATAAATCAAACAAACGGTTAAGGCAATCAGTAACCGCTATACCCTGATAACCACTGTTCCTTAATAACCGCTGTTCCCTAAAGTAGCAGTTTCTTCAGTAGTAATTCCTGTTCCCCAAATTAATGGCTGGAACTTCATGCTATATTTAGAAAACGGTTTTGGTAAAACGGTTATCTTTTGACTAATTCTAAAAACGGTTATCTTTTGACTAATTCTTAGAAAATGGTTATTTTTACTATTTTTAGGAAAAGATTATTTTTATTATATTTCAGAAAATCCAAAAATAATTGAGACCTAACTGTTGTTCCTACTTTTTAGTAGATCCAAGTTTATCTCCTAAAAATAAGGAATTAATCTTGAAACCCACACGTGAGGAATTTTAGAAATTCTTTTTGCCAATTAACTTTAATAAACTAATGCAACCAATTAATTTAAATACATTAACTAAAAAATAAAAGATAGAATTTATTAGCTAACGCAAATTGACTTCAGTTTGGGAACACTGCGCTGTCTCCAAATTCCAACTTGCTAGAACATCAAACCTGGGAACAGTAGACTTCCTGTCTCTATTTTACATCCCACGTGATATACTCTTCTAGCATCTCTTGAAACCTTTTGACATGTATATTCCCATGAACTAAGCCATAGGTACTATCAACGATCACAATTAATCGGATATCGACCTGCACAAAATCTCTAAACACATATTTGCTAAAGTGTAGTCATCATCAAAACTCAAGAGGTCCAACAACGAATCTAACAAAATCTCACATGAATATATTTTGTCTGAATATATACTTTAAAAATAAAATTTAAATTTTTCTCTCATAAAGTGGACAAAATTTAAAGTGAACAAAAAGGAACATAGGGAGTAATTGTAATGACAATGTATTTTTAACATATAATTATATATCAGCTGGTCTCTTGAGAGACCGTCTCTTTGTGAGACGTATTTCAAGTCCAGCCCATTAAAGATTAATATCTACTTACTGTATTTTTAATGTCTATTTACATTATCCTTAATGCTTACTTACTACATACTTAATGCCTACTTTCAATATCTTAAATGTCTACTTACATCATTTTTAATGCCTATTTACAAATTTTTGAAAAATATATAATGGGGTTGCCCAATTAGAAACGGTCTCTCAAAGAGACTGTCTCACAAGAATTTGTGATTATATATAACTAAAAGGTAAAATATAAGAAGTTTTTAATGATTAAGATTATCTTTATAGGATTGAATTGTAGAATCGTAAAATCGTATTATGATCATATAATTCATATTCTTCTTGGTAGAATCGTATGATCCTATCATTCATAAGATCCTATCTAAGATCTGGATCGCTCGCCTGTTTATAAATCGTAAAATCGCAGATCAGAATCAAGATTCTATTAACCATGCTTGTTAGTGCAACTTATTGTTAATGATTTATAATTATAAGCTATGAATGGATACTGGTTTGTAGACCTGAATTCCACCCTAATTTGAGAGTCTGAGTCCTTTTTTTTAGAACCCTATAAGTTTGTATCATAACGGAATTCCACCCT
This sequence comes from Amaranthus tricolor, assembly GCF_026212465.1. NCBI lineage: Eukaryota > Viridiplantae > Streptophyta > Magnoliopsida > Caryophyllales > Amaranthaceae > Amaranthus > Amaranthus tricolor. The sequence goes on along the minus strand of NC_080059.1, from coordinate 10,645,935 downwards.
AATTTGAGGGTCTGAGTCCTTTTTTGTTGAACCCAAAGGATTTGTCTCATAACGGGGTCTAGTTTTGTAGACCCAAATTCCACCCTTGCACCCTATATTGAACATAAAAAATACAACTCAATGCATGTTGCTCACAAAAATATATGTGTTTTACTTCCAAAAATCGTTGAAAGATTTGATGAATTAGGTATTGTTTGTTCCTTGAAAATCAAAAGACTTAATGAATTCAACTATGGCATCAGCATAAAAAAGTGATTTGACAAATTTTATGGATCCAGATTTAGACCATAAACCCATAAACCCAAAGACTTATTGATTTTATATCTAATTATATTTTGCAAAACCAAAAACATATTTTGAATCCGAATTTAAACCATAAACCCATCAGACTTAATGAATCGATCTGAATCAAGTTTCTAGTTTTTTAGACTCTTTGGTTTGGACCCTACACAGATCCGAGCCATAGCTATTTTATTATAGTCTATAGACCAATGTCTTTTACTTTAATGCCTCATATGTCATGCTTTAATGTTAGAATTGTATATTCTTTATCTTTATTAGAATAAATAAATTAAGCATAAATGAACCCAAACAAAACCTTGTAGATAACTCGAAACTTTAATAACCAATAAGATTTTAATTACCAATTGAACTGGTATGTTGTTAATGGTAAAAAGATTACAAGAAAGGTGGAATATAATTTTAAGGTATATGATGAAATGGGTTTGTAATGAATCAAAAGATTGAAGTTAATTTAAAAGAAGATAAAGAAGATCTAAAAACTAAAGAGAAGAGTGAAAGATGAAAGATAGTGTATGATCTTGAGATTATATAAGTTATAAGTCACTTTCACTACTTAGTTAAGATACTCTAAAAATATGGTCCTAAGCATAAAAGGCAAGTCAACACTAAGTTAAGATACTCAAAAAATATGGTCTTAAGCATAAAAATATGGTTTTAAGTTAAGATGCACTAAAGATGAAAGGAAACAATAACATGCTTGAAGTCCATGTATCCAAAAAGCTTCCTTGGCCAAAAAAAAAAAAGTCTGGAACGACCGTTCATATTAAAATCAATCGCCTAATTGGCTGAATTATAATTTTTTACAATACGCGATTAGTAATTGATTAATTTAGTGTCATAATTAATATTTTTAAGGTTAACATTGATTTAATTAATCATTTTATATATAATTGATCCCTTTTAATTCTGAATTGATCATCTTAACTGCGAAATCAAAGACTTTAAAATAATTGATCTATTTAAGGTTATAAACTTGTAAGTAGAAATTGATCACTATAATGCCAATATAAATTCATCACTTTCAGGTCAAAATTAAAATTTTTATTTTAATTGATCTATTTAAGGTTTACTTTAAGTTGTAATTGATATTTTAATGTCAGAATTGATATCTTTTAGGTTAAAATTAAATATTAATTTTTTAATATTTGGGTTTTAGGCTGGCCCAATCGTACTGCCTCAATATGATGCAGTCTCTTCTAAATTTTGGAAAAAAGTAAAGAAAACCCTCATGGGGTTCGACTGAGCTACATGGCCCAGCCCAATAAAACTGTAACTATGCGTACATCAAATATGCATAACTTTTTATTACACGACATTATCTTTACATTTTTGACTATGAATTTTTTAACCCAGTTAACATAATATCTGAATCCGCCACTACAAGTAACTATCTCCGCAAAACCAACAAAATGGTAATGCAATACTCCATTGTAGATGAAGTAATTAAGATGAGATTCCTCTTTAATGCAGATTGCAGTTATGCAATTTGCACTGAAAAAAACTTGATTACACATGCAACGTACTTGGTGAAGAAAGATTACATAAATGCAAATGAAGGTTTTGACTTAAATAATTCAATTGGTTTGTGTGCATTTGTTGATCGCAAAAAAGTATACCACGTTACTTCAACTCAACCGGAAGGAAAATTGGTGTACAAAATAAATAAAGCTCCAACTTGTTCCATTTTTTATTAAAGTTGATTCTTTCTAAACTTAGACGCATGTGTTTAATCCTTACTAAACTACGTATTATATACTGTTTAAGACTATATAATTATATATTTATTTAATTAGTATATTTATATAATTGATCACTTTAAGATTGTAAATGATCACTTTGAGGTTATAAGTAATCAATTTAAGACTATAAAAAGTTATTACTTTAATATTGTAATCATCATCCTCATCATGATCATCATACGCAGTGTATTCCGCTCATAGAAACACTTTAAAATTGTAAATAATTACTTTAAGGTTATAAGTTATTAAGAAAATAATGCAAATTTTCTATTGAATCAACTTTGAGGGAGAAATAATAATATAAAAAAAATAACTATTTATACCAAACTGCAATAATAAATCACAACCCACACATCCCAATTTCACCTGAGAATTTTTCTCTCTAAATAATAATTCTCTCAAAGAACTCTTTTAATAGCAATATTTACTCTAGGATACATTTGAAATGAAAAATAAAACTCAATTTATGGGAATATTTACCATCTAAGATTAGCCTATAAAAACTTACCATTACCTTTTAATAGCAAAGTATAAATTTAGTTTCACCATTAACTTTCAATGGTAATGCATATTTTGCTTTTCACCAATAATTAAATTGGTAATGTGAATTTCATCCAACAATCTCCCACTTGAAGACCGATTTTAATCTGTCTTCACACCAAGGAGTAGAACCTCAACTAGTCTTCTATCATTTTAAGACCAATTGATGTTGAGCACAACTTCAATTTGTCAATCGTCACTGTATTCATTAACATTTCTGTTGGATCCTTACTGCCAAGAATCTTTCTGAGAGTTAACACTTTATCTTCTAAAAGAAACCTGATAAAGTGATAACGAATACCAATGTGCTTTGTTCTTCAGTGAAACACTAAATTCTTTGCTAAATGTATAGCACTCTGACTATCGATATATAAAACATTATTCTCTTGTTTGAACCCCAGCTCATCTAACAAACCTTGAAGCCATATCATCTCTTTACTAGCTTTAGTCATTACCACATACTCGACTTCTGTAGTGGACAAAGCAATAATCTTTTGTAGTTAGGACATCCAACTTACTACGGTGTTTCCAACTATAAATATATAACTTGTTGTTGCACTTTCTGTTATCGACTTCACCACCAAAGTCGGCGTCAACGTAATCTTGTACTTTCAATTTACCTTTGCCAAAGTACAAACACTTATCCATGGTACCTCGTAGATACCTCAAAATCCATTTAACAGCTTCCCAATGGAATTTTCCTTGATTGGACATATATCTGCTTAAAACACCCACTGCATGTCCAATATCTGGTCTTGTGAAAACCATTTCATACATCAAACTTCTAATAGCTGAGGCATAAGGAACCTTGGCCATATATTCTTTATCTTCATCTGTCTGAGGGGACTATTCCTTTGATAGACGAAAATGACTCGTCAACAGTGTACTAACAGGCTTAGCATCACCCATATTAAATCTCTGAAGAACATGTTTGATGTACTCTGATTGAGATAACTGCAAAGTGCCTCTCTGCTTATCTCTTATGATTTGGATTCCTAAAATCTTCTTTGCTGGACCTAAGTCCTTCATGTCAAATTCCTTTGACAATTGATGCTTCAACTTTATGATATCACTCATATCAGAACCTGCTATTAACATCTCATCAACATAAAGTAATAGGATGATGTAACTAGACTGATATCTCTTCAAGTAGCAACAGTGGTTAGCGTTGCACTTCTGAAAATCTTCCTTGCGCATGAAGTTATCAAATTTTTTGCATCACTATCTGGGGGCTTGTTTTAGTCGTACAAACTTTTCTTAAGTTTGCATACCATCTGTTCTTTCCCACTTTGGTGCATGTATATTTCTTCATCAAGATCTCCATGAAGAAATGCAGTCTTCACATCTAACTGCTCGAGATGAAGATCTTCAATTGCAACAATACTCAACACTGTTCTAATGGTATTGAGTTTCATAACGGGAGCGAATATTTCATTATAATCAACTCCTTCTTTCTGTTGAAAACCTTTGACAACTAGTCGAGCCTTATAACTCTTGGAATCATCGTGCTCCTTTTTTACTCGATATATCCATTTGTTATGAAGGGCCTTCTTACCTATGGGTAACTCAGTTAGTTCCCATGTATGGTTTGAAATCAGGGGTTGCATTTCATCTTTCATTGCAAGCTCCCACTTGCTAGCATCTATGGTATGGGATGCTTCATGATAATCTTATGGCTCTCCTTCATCAGTTAACAACAAATAATTCATATATTTTTTATTAGAGACATGTGGTCGAGTACTCCTTCTTACTTCTTAGTGAAGGAGTTGGACTAGAAGGTTGTTGTATGTAATTTGATTGCGATGTACTGCCCTGTACAATTTGTTCTTCTTGTTGCAGAGTACCTATAATAGTGTACTCTTGAATCGTATTGTCTGGGACATAATCTTCATCAATGAATGTAGATTATTTTTGATTTGTGTTATAATTCTCAATTTTATGTCTATCTTTGTACATGACTCTCTTAGTGAAAATTACATCTCTTGCACATATAATCTTTTTGCTTTCATCATCCCAAATGAGGTATCCGAATTCATCTTTTCCATAACCAATGAAAGTGAAAACTTTTGATTTAGGATCAAGCTTCTTTCTGCCTTGATCACTAAAGTGCACATAAGCTACACAACCAAATACCTTTAAGTGCGACAATTTGATCTCTTTGCCGCTCCATACCTCCTCTGGTAATTTGTATTCTAATGGGGTTGATGGTCCTCCATTGATCAAGTAAGCTATTGTATTGACTACTTCTTCCTAAAATTGTTTTGGTAGACCTGACTGTATACGAATGCTTTTGGCCTTTTTTGTCAATGCACGGTTCATCCGCTCAGCTATGCCATTATGCTGAGGTGTACTTGGCACAGTTCTTTCTATCTTGATACCATGCTCGTAGTAAAACTTCTTGAAATTGGTGTCCTCGTATTCTCCACCATTGTCAGACCTGAGCCTTTGATCTTCAAACTTGTTTCATTTTCAACCCTAGCTTTCCATCTCCTGAAAGCTTCTAACACTTCGGACTTTTAATTTAGAAAGTAAACCCATACTTTCCTAGAGTGATAATCAATAAAAGTCACAAAGTATTGTTTTCCACTAATTGACTGGGTAGTTGTTGGTCCCCAAACATCAGAATGAACAAGCTCCAATTTTACTTTCATTAGAGTTCTTCTATATGTCTGAAAGCTTACCCTCTTCTGCTTTCCAAGTATGCATTCTTCACACATGTCTAAATTCACAAATTTTAGACCTAGAAGTTTCCCTAATGAATGCATAATCTTCATTCCTTTCTCACTCATGTGACCAAGTCTTTGGTGCCATAACTTGGAGTTTTCATTCTCTGTTGCAACTGCAATCGAATAACACGCTTTAACTGTCAAATAAAGAGCACCATTCTTTTTACCATGAGCTACTGTCATTGCTCCCTTTCAGATCTTCCAATCATCATTCTAAAAGATTATAGTGTAACCTTCACGAGCAAACTACCCAACAGAGATCAAGTTTTTCCTTAGGACGGGAACATGTTTGACATCCTTTAGCTACTTAATCTTAACATTACCTTGACCAACGATATCACATGGTTAGTCATCACCAAGGTATACTTGTCCAAGGTTTCTATAGACATACCTCTCAAAAAAGTTTTTATTTGAAGTAGCATGCAATGATGCTCCAGAGTCTAATAACCAAGACTCTTTTGTGCTCTCTAATGAGCATATCAACGCATCATCACCTTCTCCGGTAGAAGTGACATTTGCCTCTGCCTTCACTTCTTTGCCTTTTGGTGCTCCCTTGCACTGATTTTTATAGTGTCCAATCTTTTCATAATTTCAACACTCAACAGCCTTTGAATTTTTGAAATTATTTGGATTCCTAGATTTTGACCTCCTATCTCTGGATTGTCCTCGATAGTTTGATCTTCCGCGTTCATTCCTTCTGATTAAATTTCTTCCTCTTGACTCTGTATGCAATACTGAAGAGGATGAAGATTCACTCGATTCTCTTCGTCGAATCTCCTCACTGAGAACCAGATCACGAACGTCGTCAAACTTCAACTTGTTACTTCCCGATGAGCTACTCACAGCTGTGATTGTACCATTCCTACTATCTGGCAGGGAAGATAAATATATTAACGCTAATACTTCATCATCAAATTTGATTTCAACAGAACTCAATTGGGTTGTGACAGATTTGAGTTCATTAAGGTGTTGAGCTACCGATCCACCTTCCGACATCCTCAAACTAAATAACCGCCTCATTAAATGAACTTTATTGGTGGCTGATGGCTTCTCATACATATTAGAGAGAGCTTTCATGAGACCTGCCGTTGTGGTTTCCTTTGCAATGTTAAACGCCACATTGCGTGATAACGTCAATCGAATAACTCCGAGAGCTTGTCTATCAAAAGGCTTCCATTCTGCTTCTTGCATGCCCTCTGGCTTTGTCTCTTTCAGAGGTTGATAGAGTATTTTCTGGTATAAATAATCTTCAATCTACATTTTCCAAAATTTGAAATTTTTATCATCAAAATTTTCAAGTTTAACTTCTCCTTTGTTTGCAGCCATTTCTCCCACTCAAATTTGACCTTTTCTTTTAGGATCGTTTTTTTCAATCATAATGTGAACTAATTGTCAACCAAGCTCTAATACCAATTGTTAAGAAAATAATGCAAATTTTCTATTGAATCAACTTTGAGGGAGAAATAATAATATAAACAAAATGACTATTTATACCAAACTGCAATAATAAATCACAACCCACACATCCCAATTTCACCTAAGAATTTTTCTCTCTAAATAATAATTCTCTCGAAGAACTCTTTTTTCTTTCTAAAGATTCTTACTCTGGGATACATTGGAAATGAAAACTAAAACTCAATTTATAGGAATGTTTACCACCTAAGTTTAGCCTATAAAAACTTACCACAACCTTTTAATAGCAAAGTATAAATTTAGTTTCACCATTAAATTTCAATAGTAATGCATAATTTGTTTTTCACCAATAATTAAATTTGTAATGTGAATTTTATCCAACATAAGTGATTAGTTTAAGACAATAAATGTACATTTGGTTACCCCATTTAAAATAGTCTTACATACCATGAGACCTTCTCATTAGAGAATTTGTGTTGATTTAATTAATATAACATTTTGTTTAGGGAAGGAACAGGAAATGGAGGAAAAGGAAAAGGAGAGAGAATAGTAAGGATAGTCATCTTTGTTTGTTTAGGAGAGAAAGTAAGGGTAAAAAAGAGAAATGATATTTTTCATTTCCTTTTAAATATTTTAACTTTTAATTTGGAGAAATATCCTGATCAACAAAATGAATGGGCTTAATCTCACCCTTCTAAAATTTATAATGTGTTACATAATAGGGCATTTAAGTCCCTTCCGTCCAAACATCACTCTTTTAAAATTTATATCCAACAACAACATTATATTACCTCAAATGTCATTAAGTAACTCCCACGTAAAAGAGATTTTAGTTCCCTTCTGTCCAAATATCACCCTTTTAAAATTTACATCCAACAACAATATTACATTATCTCAATGTCATATGAAATCTTATCCTTGTTAGTAATAACACTAATAAAGAGGTCATTTCTAACTGATCTTTAGTAGCAAACATCATATGTAAATGGAAAAATTACCGTGAATAATGCATTATTTTGTTAATTTTCCTACAATAATACCAACTATTGATTAACTATGAATATTACCAACTTAAAGGAGTGTTTTCCTAGAAATCCATAACATGTTAAAAATCAAACTATAGGTGATTATAAGACAAAAAAGTTGGTAAAATTAGTTAATAAACTAAAATTGATATTATTCTAGGAAAATACCATCTAAGTTGGTATTATTCATAGTTAATTAATAGTTGGTACTCCCTCCGTTCTTTTTTGATCTTACACATTACTATAACGGGTAGTTTCAAAAGTTCTTCCACTTTAGAATACTTTCTATTTTTAGAAAGTTTTTATCCCACTTTTACCTCTTAAACCCCCCTTTCTTTTCATTTAATGTACCCATTTTCCTTTATTTATAATTATTTTCTCTCTCATACTTTCAATACAATCATTATTTCACACTACTATTTAATTAAAATAATATCCACTACAACCTCATACTTCCAATATAATCATTATTTCACACTACTATTTAATTAAAATAATATCTACTACAACCCAAAGATTCTATCTTCCTTAATATGTGTGAAAAATCCAAAGTGGAAGATCAAAAAAGAACAGAGGGAGTATATTGTAGGAAAATTAACAAAAAATTATATTATTCACGATAATTTTTCCTATATAAATTCACATAAATGCGCATGATTTAATGGATCATTTTACTATAAGTCATTATAACTCAAAATCAAATACTAATAAAAGTTATGTTGTCTTGACTAGTCAAAGAAAACCCTGCCACAATTATGAATTATTATGCTGCTGCTCGACTTGGTTGATTAAAAGTTTTTAAAATAGCAGCTGATTGCATTGAAAACCACGTTCTATACTAATCTTGCCCTGTCCGTACACTCTCTTTGAAACTTGCGCAACTTAAGTGATTAAAACCCAATTGGCAATAAAATTTTGAGATCCAATAAGAACGTAGAATTGGGATAGTAAAGTACGACAGACGACAGGCCACATCCCACATGGATCTTGACAGTTTAGTCTACTCATCTGTTCTAATAGGATTGAATTAAAGAGAAAGATGAGGATTTTTAAGAAAGTGGCAACAAATGAACAGAAAAAATAAATTGTATGAATGAAATTAAAAGAGAGTTAAACGTGTATAGATGAGATTAAAAGAAAATAGTGGGCCATTGTCCAAAAATAGAAATAGTGCAAATTAAGTAGGACAAATCAAAATGAAAAATGCTTCATTCAATGGAACGGAGGAAGTATATTTCATGATTAAGCTAATTAATCGTGGTTGCAAGAGGAGTGTTATCTTACCGGAGGTGTTCATTCGGATCATCGGGTTGATTTTAGTTTAAGAGTTTCGAGTCGGTTTGAAATCGGGTTTTATGTCCATATTGTTTTTTACATAATTGTAAATCATTTTTGAAGTCGGGTCAAATCAGATTAGGTTACGAGGTGGGGCAAATTTCAAGTCATCAGATCTGCTTTGAACATCTCTACCACCAACCAATGTACAACAAGTTGTTGCACAATCATTGCGCTTGTTGTTTTGAAGTCTTATCACAAGTCGAGTCATTGGTTCCTCCGACTTCTATGTTGGAAAAATAAATCACATATGCCCTAATATCGAAGAATAAAAGAGACTTTGACTAATATATAAGTTTGATAAACTATTCCTCCTGTTACCAATTGATTTTCGAATGAAATCTAATAGGACATGTGCGCAATCAACTCTCTTTTTATGCAGCCTAATAACAAATTTATCAATCACAAGTTTCCCATGGCAACCCACATCTTGTTGATGCTTCTATGGACCTTTTAATACGATTCAAAACTTATGTTTCATGTAGCATGATCATTTATTGGTATCTCAAGGGGCATATCTAAAATGAATAACAATCGAAACCGTAAGGTTAAATTTCTATTTGTTTTCCTCACATACAAATACTTTGTTAGACAAAAAGGAGAGGTCACTCAAAAGATTAACTTGATGGGTAAGACGGCTTATTTCCCTGTAAACCCCATACCAGTTGCATACACAACCAATGTGGAGATTGGGGGCGGAGCAAAGATTTTAGAGGCCCTAATTCTTTTTGCGATTTTTTTTTTAAATTGGGCCCTTCTATTAAAAGATAAAAAATATTCCACTTCAAGAAAATATAATTCAAGACAAAGTGTATTAACATTATATTACTTCAAATATAAAAAAAGTTTACAAACAAAACACCTAAAAAATGTTGCTCGAAACTGGACTTGAAAAGCATCATTTAATATTTAAGGCCCCGGGAACTACATACTTGCATTTGCCCATTTTTGGGGACTTTATTGAAGTCCTAGAATTACTCATTTCAATCAATCCATCCATGTGAGTTGTAAGCTTGAAATTAGGAGGACAATGTGGAGGATATGACTAGAAAGAAATGTGAATATCAGACTGAAATCAGAGTTGTGATTAAGTACATGAATTATTACTAAAACCAAGAAAAGGCCAGCTTCTCAAATCAAAAACAAAGAGAATAAATAACTAACTAAGAATAATTATTATATTAAACAATTGTTAAAAGTACTAATTATCTAGCTAAGTACCCTCAATAAATAGGCATTATTAGCAAACCAAATGTCAACCTTAGCTTGTAACATACCAAAATAGTAACCACTTCTGTTAAGAGATCAGTCAGTTTTCTACTTTTGGAAACCAAACCACAATGGACTCATCCAAACAGTCCAACAAAATCAGTGACATTGTGAGACTCAAACAAATGCTCAAAAAATGGAGGAAACAAGCACACGATGCTAAAACTGCGAATAACACCAACTCGAGCAGCAGCAACACGAGCAGCAACAACACGAAAAAGGGTTCGTTAAGCAGGAGCAATAGCATCAAAGGCATAACCTTTTTGAAAAGGACACTATCCTTTACTGATCTTTCAGCGGGCCCTACAGTTTCGAGCAATGGGGCTGTCCCAAAAGGCTTCCTAGCAGTCGATGTTGGTGAGACGAGGAAGCGATTTGTGATCCCGACAAATTACTTGAGTCACCAAGCATTCAGTGTGCTACTAAAAGAAGCAGAGGAAGAGTTCGGTTTTCAGCAGGAAGGCGTTCTAAGGATTCCTTGCGAGGTGGATGTGTTCGAACACATCATGAAGATGGTCGAGGGAAAGAGTAATCCACATGCTAAACCCGAGGTTAAGTTTAGTGTAAATGATGGTAGTGTTTGTGGTTCATCAGAAACACAATGTATCACTCAATCTAACCATCCCCCTAGGCCAATGTGCAGATAAATTTGGTGTAATTCTATCTTACTCTAGATTTACCTAAAGTATGACTAATAATAACATCTATAAAGTAAAGAATCATGTAATTTGACAAGTTTAAGACATCATTGTAATAGCTTAATAGGTATAGTTATGACTTATGAGTTACCATAACCGAAGTCACTAGATCGATCTTGTGAACTTCTCGAGAATTTTTGTTCTGCTCCTACAATGCGATCTAATACGAAAATCTTTGAAATGTTTATTATTGTAGGGTGCATACAAGTTTCGATGTCGACGAAATAGATTGAATCAATGAATGTGATTGGTTTCTTGGCAATACGCTACACATGTATTGTCACTAGCTCAATACATCAGTTGTGTCTGTAGTTTGCAATAGGCTCTACGTATTGTCAAGAAACCAACTCAATCAAAAGTTTAAGCTATTGAAGCCTCAAAATATATTATATACTCTAACACGCCCCTCACTCAATAGCCATTGGGCTAGAAATGTGGATGTAGCACAAGTAATCCTAATACATGTCGAAATTTCCCAATTGAATTTGAGGGGTAGTTGAGATTCAAATTCGTGACTCTTCTATCACGTTGGCTTTTGATACCATGTTAAGGATCCAAACTTGCTTACTAGAATTCCGATCATGATCTACTATTCCACGATCTTTTAAATCAAAAATAGGCGACCGATATATTCGGATCGTATTTAGGATCGCAATGTTAGTAGAATTGTGCATTTCAATTCATCTCAATAATTTAGGTGGTTGGATTAAACGCAATTCTACTATCTTATAGTTCATCGAACCGATCCTATAAGAAAAGTTTCGATCATATAATCCAAATTTTTCATATATATATGTATATATATATATATATATATATATATATATATATATATATATATATATATATATATATATATATATATATATATATATATATATATATATATATATATATATATATTCAATATCACTATGAAACTCAAAATTTTCTTGATTCGTAATTAAAAAATAATTGTTAAAAGTATTTTTTTTTTCAAAACTTAATAGATGAAGTCAAATAAGTTTTTATATAAACTTTAAAACTAAGTAAAAGAATAAATATAATTGATAGTCAATAATTCAAAGCACATTAATTTGTAGGATCACAAGATCTTACGATCCGAGACTATCGATTTCGATCTCACTCCCTCAACAATCCTAGATAGAATCTCGATTCTAATTTTGGATCCAACTCAACCAAAAACTTAAGTTGGTGGTTGAGACCCTAAATATGTTATATACTCTAACATATATATATTGTCACAATTTACTTGTACTTAATACGCCTAGTTATTAGTTAATTCAAAATTTTTAAGCTGTTATGATTATAAAGTTGATATTACAAATGGAAACCATCAAACTGAATGAACTTCTACAAGTCAAATTTAGAGCCAAACTAACTTGAAATCCTTCCATTTGTGTACAACTTCCTGCACAGCATGGTTTACATAGGTGTCAAGAGCAATATACTTTTTTACCTTTCAATTCGCCTCATTTTTTTTATTTAGAACAGTTACACTTATTTACCACATTTCTTTATTTGAAAATAATTTTTATTATTTTCTTTTTGCACACGTTCCAAATCACTAATCATTTTATACCTAATTTATTACGCTTAAAAACAAACAAAAATAATAACTTTCCATATATTTCGTTAAAAACAAACAAAAACAAAAAAATGAGGGTTATGTTGTTGCAGTTGGCCAATCTAAAAGTAGTAAAAAAAATGCTGCATTTAATTAGAAAGTGTACCGTACAATGGGAGTATAACATGAGATATCAGAGTAAAATGATGTCAACAGGATTAATATAATAAACATAAAACATAATGCATCAAACTAAGTATACATATTATAAACCATAACCATGTTCTCTTTATTAATGCACATGCACTGATGCACATACTTTGATATTTGAAAAACATAAACAAATTTACACGCTTCTGTTTGACTTCAGATCAGTTTAATCATAAATTAGATCATCTACCACTGTGCACCATACTGCACATTATAGTTTAATCAATAGAAGTATTAAGCAACAGAGCACATGACAACTGAGAATTAGGTTTTGTTTCAGTTGCTATAAGTATCAGTTCTCTTCGGGTATGGTTAGAGCTGTTCAAATGTCACCCAACCCGAAAATCCGAACCGATATCGAAAGTTAACCGACACGAAAACATGTTTCTTTTTTAGGTTGATCGAACCGACATTATCCGAACAGAAGTTGCGCCCGAATCGATTTACAACCGAAAATCATAAAATCGAACCCGAACTGCGACCGATTTTTAAAACCGACATATAACCGTTAACCAAGATTACCCGAACCTAATAGTGATCGACCTGAGTCGTACCCGACCCAAATCATGCTCAAACCCGAACTTGATCCGGCTAAATCGACTTAACCCGAACGAATTTTTAATCGAAATGTTGTAAACCTGAACCAATTTTTAACATAGAGTTATAATCGACTCATATTCGATCATCTTATTAGTTAATCTAATAAAGTAATAGAAATTTTAATAAATTAAATTTTATACATACATGGTTTAATATATTTAGAGTTAATAATGATTGGTCAATGTTTATTTAATTATTTTTAATCAATTTAGATGAAAAATGATAAAACTTTAATTTTAATTTACAGTCAAACAAGTAAAAATAACAAAGTATCACTAACTGATTTGCATTTTAACTATTTTGCTTTAACTAAGGGGAATCTTATCATCAATTAAAAAATGTCTAACTTAATCTGATATTGACTCGATCTATAGTAATTAGTAGCCGAATTCTACTGGAAAATAATACTCGAACCCGATCTGTACCCGGTAAAACCGAACCAATTATTAACCGGTGACAGTCCAAGAACAAATGACTACTCGACACGAACTTCAACCGACATCGAACCAATGCTAACCCGATAGCTCAAATAACTAATCTTCAACCAAACCGTGACTAACCGACCTGACCCGAGTGTTACCCGCCGTAACACGCATTCGAAAAATAATCGATCCAAAATACAACTGAATCGAATGACACCCATCTGAAACCGACCTGATCACCCGAATGAACACCTCTAAGTATGGTCTTAAGTTCGATCCTCACCTGACAATTTATAGCGTAATTTTTTATAAAATGTATCGTTGTACTCAAATTGTAAAGTTCCTCTAATCACATAAAAGTTTTTTCTTCTATAATATTTCATTACTTTCCAATACATTTTCAAATAGTAATAGATTAGAATGAATACTGAAGAAAATTAAAAAATTAAAGTGCAATAAACATGACTATTTTATCAAGAGATTTTCATACCAAAAATACACTACGTTTTGATTATCATTCCTTTCGTTTAATACCAACTAAATGGAACGTAAAAAGTAATTGAATTTCATTGGATTTGTATAGCATGAAGATGTGAAGAAAGTATTGCGTCTTTGAAGTGGTAACCAAGAAATTGTATGAACTCTCCAGAGTCTCCACAAACATTAACTTAAAAAGATAACGAAAGAGCATTATATACTAGCACTTGTATTTTTACTCAACCAAATTACTATTTCCTGCCTCTCAAAATTTCTATTTCTGAGTCACAATTTTCAATTTTTACTTTCCAACCACACCAATAATCTACTTTTTAAGAAAATGTAACAAGAAAATAATTTTTTTTCTTCAATTTCTCTGATCCTTAGTTCAAGCTTCAACGCTTTTTATACACTTGATACAGCTGAAGAGAAGCTGTCGTAAGGCTTAGCTCTTTTCTTAGTTTCTCATTCTCGACAATATCGTGTACGACAGTGAAATGATCAGCAAATTTTTTCCTCAATCCATCTTCATCTACATTTGATGAAGGTTTGTCGTCTCCTGACAATGTAGGTTCTCTTTTTCGCTTGTGACTCAACTTCTTTGTGTTACAACTCAGGTTAAACTGTTCTCTTTCCAAGAGCAGTTCGCTATAAGCTTGCTGAGGAGAAACGGTAGGCATATAAACTTGGTTAGAAGCAGTGTTGATCTTAGAAATATTTGAAGCCATAGTTTGAATGGCGGGATGATAATGCTTCGACAACAGATTAAGTTCCCAGAGAACGGAAGCAAGCGCACCACTCAAGTGAGGATCGCTAGAATATGGCTGATATTTCTGAAAGAAAGTATCAACGTCAATGTTAATAAAACAGGCGTATAACATATTCACATATCCACAAACAACCACAAACAAATGCAGCTTTTATTAGTTCAAAACCAGGTCTTGTGTGCACAATAGTTCTTACATAATTGTAAATTCATTTTGATGTCGGGTTCGGTAACAAGGTCAAGTAAAAGTCGCGTCGTCGGGACTGTTTTGAATACCTCTAATACCAAGTACATATCGCTCATAGAATTGCAGTTAATTTCTTAAAAAAATTAGTTACTTTTTACAAATATGCTAGAAAAAAATCATTTAAGTCATGCATCATACTATCTTTTTGGTTAATAAAGTTAAAATATACTTGTAAAATGAGCACAAATGCGCACACATAAGAGGTGCATCAGCTAAGAAAACCATTCCACCCTCATTGAGAAACGGGAGAAATCGGTAACATTGGAAGTTTGTATTCAATTGAAAATTGGTGCTTGAATAACCTTTACTTGAAAGTGTATACATTTCGCCAGAAAAATAGCTATTGGAGAAAGGTTAGAATACACATACCGCAACTGATCCTGATACAGAGCCACCACCCACATCATTTTCTAACATGTATCGGCACTTCATATTCTTTTGCAGGAGATTTTTGACAGTGACAAGTGCTGGAAGACATGAAAGTCAAATTTTTACCGACAAATCATTGACTTGCAGTAACAAAATAGTTGAAGGGGTAACAAACCTGCCATGGATTCTGCAGATCCAAAACAGAGGGAAGAAGACGCCAATCGTTTAATGAAAGCAGCAGCTCTTTGCATATCATGCTGCCTATCATCACACAACATTATCTTCAAAGCCTCTGCAAAAATTTCACCTTCATCCCTGAAAGGTATTCAATAGAAAAATTCATTGTTACTCTATATCAAGTTATCAACACTCTCATAAGCATGTTCCGGGTATACATAACCAATATTCAGATTAAATCCTCGTTATTCAGATCCCACTGAGGTGTATCTCACTTGAGTGAAATTTTTAAACATCAATTACTGCCATAGCTTGTTCACAATAGCATGTTCCTAGTAATTGTCACCAACATGCTCTGAAATTCAAAGTATCACAATCCTTTTGGCGCAAAAGAAACAAAAATCTGTCCATAAGACACCAACACTTATAAAATTCAATCAAAGTTCCATTTACTGTCTAGTGGCTGGTAGACCAGCAAAGTGGCACGACAAAGGCTGGTAGGCTGAGGAATTACTACTTATTTTGAACACGAACATCCACCTTTTTAACAAGTGGCAACATTTGGTAGCATAGAGTTCAGACGATGAGGGGGTCCAAACTTATTGCTCAATTTGTAAAAGGCAGACAGATGGTCAAAGACAAACAGTTTTTAAAATGTAACTGTAAGTGTGGTTTTATTTGAACCTATAATATAATCAATCATATGATTTGTCTTTTAATGCACCCTATCTTTAAGGTACATATCTTTTGATTCCATGAAGCTAGACAGACGCTAAAAGATACAGTAGAACATTACAGCAGACTACTAACTAATTACTATTTACACCAGAACAATTTGGATATGAAGTATAACAGTAGAAATTGGTGCCTTATAACTTGCACAAGAGGTCTTTTGGAGAATATCTGGAAATCAATATATCACAAAGGAGAGAAGCTATACCAAAGGATTCATAGAAACTTGCACCTAGAGATAAAATGCGTGTACCCATATTACACTTACAAAATCAAATTTTCCAAGAGAACCATAAGACATTAATAGCAAAAACAAATAACACCAAATCACTTCATTTCATCCAGACCAGAGTTTAAACTTGTTGTACTCCATAATAAATCTCTTAGACTCCATTAAACATGCATACTGCACAAAAATCAGCTGAATCTAATGGAAGGTACACAAAATAAACTAATATAAACAACACAGATTCTCCCATTGCCTCCATAGATAAAATAAAATTGAGACAACAAATCCTAAGAGTTTAGTGCACTAGCATGTAAAGTACTAACCTTCCTGGTCTATACTCAAGAATTAAATTATAGAGTTGGATGAAAAAATCCTGTAAGTCCACATTCAAGGCATCTAGATTCTTCCTCATCACTTTGAAGGCCACAATGCAACATTCTATCCGTTCAGAGACTGTCAGAAGATTTTCAGAATTTCCAATACTTTTGCCAGAAGCAAGAATCTTGAGATGCTTCATTAGATCAGACATAAAATCTAAGTCAATGAAGTGCGCAAACAACCCCACTCCCTTCAAGCATGAGCTTAGTAGTGGAAGCGAAACACCTGTTGAAGAAGCATTGACCTGGGACCTGACGGAAAACATAGGCCATATTATCATATATCATATAGTTGCAAAAGATTATAATACACTAGCTCAAGCAATTGATTTAAACATTTACTAATACGATTGCGATCCACTTTCAAGTTATAATAAAATTTAGATTACTTAACGATCTGGCATCCTTGTTTCTGAAGTCTCCATCCACACAGATATGGTATTAAAAAATTAGTTTTATCTCCCTCTCGGTAGACTTCCAAATGCTACAAAATGGAAAATTCTTCTCGAATCATCGATTTATATTTTATTCTTCCATTACCAATTTCCTCAGTTTCTTTTTCTTTATCAATTGCAGCTACAAAGTAATTTCATAAATATGAATAATAATTTTAAAATAGCTCTGTAACTAAAAATAGTAGCTAATTAAATAATTCATAAATTTAGAAATAACTTCCTTCTTTGAAAGCCTTTCAACCCAACAGAAATCAGTTGTCAATCATAAACTTAGACTAAGCGATCGTCTTTTTGCAATAGAAAGATGAGCAACTATTTTCAAAATAAAACAAAATCCCAATTCCACCTCTGCCAACTAGTATCATTTTAGTCTACTCCACAGGACAAGGAAAGAACGGGATCGACCTAGTGCTGAACCTACTAAGGTCTTCTGAAAATAGTCTTACATAACAAGGGGAACAAAGAGGTCAGTACACAATAGGGATAAGATTGTAAGATAAACACTTGGTTAAGGGTATATCCCTGAAATTGGTATGGTCAGGACCTTCCTCTCTGCTCCTCAGTCTATCACACACACATTAGCTCCAGAAGCCCCAAAATAATTTTACTCCCCTTATCAGTCCATGACACTACTTTCTTGTACTTTTATTTTCACTATCAACCCATTCCAATCGTTCAACATTCGGCTTTATTGCAATCATCTTTCCATTATAACAGAAGACCTACCATATCATATGATCCACCTAAATGTTGCCCTAGATAATTGAGTTGTAAAAATTATTAAGACAAAGGGAATAAAATATTTACCCTATCCTCTAAAGCATACCATCTCATTAACTTTTGAATGACTTCCATTTAATCGCACATAGTACAAGGAATTTTTTTTTTAAGAAAAAAAAGCACTGGAAGTTTGGTTGCAAATAAGAAGCTTTTTTATTAGGGGGTAGCCAAAACATAAAAAAAACTATCTAATATCTATCTGTATTTGCATGCAGATATGACAAACCTAGCATATTACTTTTCTCACAAGCATGGACCTTTTTTTTGGGAAGTTAAGGATGCAGAAGAAAAACCTCACCTATCTAGCTGTACAGTGTGCTTCAAAATTCGAAAGTACGTATTAAACATGGCAGATAATGTCTGAGCTTGTATTCTTTTTCGCTCCGTCTCATCTTGGGCAAACGAAGTAGCCTTGAAATCAGCATTTACCTGTTCAAATGTTGGTTTTAGAAAATTGGGAGACAAAAAATTTCCCTGAACAACAAATTGCACGTCATATGAGCAAATACCTCCTCTCTTGTCTTTGATAGCAGTTCTTGCTTAAGCCTCTTCTTATCATTAATTGCAGGTTGATTTTGTTCATCAGCATTCTTTCTTTTCTTATTCTTCTTGTATTTACCCTTGTTATCATCCATTTTTTCAGACCTTGCAAGATCTTCATCAAATGATAAAGCCAAGAACACCTAAAGCAAAAATAGTTCAGTTAATGCCAAATAAATAAAAAGGTGAAAAAAGCATTGACAAACCATCCAACAAATTATAAGACAAATGTATCCATATAAAGGAAATCCAAGAATTCAACAAGCATAAAATAGAAGTGCAATGAAACTTACTTCAATAGAGTCAGGGTGCAAGTGACAATCATGAATTTTAACAAGCTCTGCAATCAATTGTACAGCCTCAACAGTTGCCTCTCCTCCATGTTTCCCCTCATCTTTGAAAAGAGACTGAATTGTTGTAGAACAAAGCTTCCTGTCAAAAATTTAAAGTCATTTACATATAGAAATTTTATAGCAAACCCCATCTAGTGGAATTTGAAAATGAGGCTTTGGCATTATTCTGGTTACATACAAAAGTTAAAGTTTGAAGTATGACCTGAAAATTTAGTCATAAGGTAAGATTATAAAATCATGAAAAAGTATTGCAGCAAAGATACTATCTAAAATATAATTTTTCCTTACAAAATTGTGAACCATATGAAAACTACTATCAACGCAATGATAAAAGGAAAGAGTGAACCTTCCAAATTAGTTTGAAAAAGATGAATGTCAGTTCCTCAGTTATGGTTTTAGGTTTTTAAGTTTTTATTTCTTCGGTTTTATATTTTAGCAGCTTGAGTTGTGGATATGTTTTTGTTTTGAATATGAGTCAAGTTCTTTTAATGCTTTTTGGGTTATTGCGTTTTAAGTTTGTCGTTGTCTAATGGGTCAAAGATTTGTATTTCTTTGGTTTTAGATTTTAGTGGACTATAGTAAAATGACTCATTAATTTTTTAGTTTATAAAGGCGCGCACCGAGATGCAAAAAGATTCAATAGCCTAGGCGCAAGGCACAAGGAAAAGTGTGAGCTTTGTTTAGGCGAGGCACAGGTTTCTTACAAAACAATTCTGGAGCATATTTGATATGCAAAACAATATAAATTTCACACTATGGTTGCAGTAAAGATCTACAACAATCATTATGATTGTGCTAAGCTACTAATATAACACAAAATGGCATTGATGGGAACCTAAACCTACATTCTAAAACATTATGTCTAATTGTTATCAAAGTAGAGGAGATGAATTCTGAAGAAAATAAAAATTGAAGAATCTAGAAAAAAGTATATGATTTATGGAAGAGGAAAACTAAAAGAAAAAAGAGGAATTTAAAGAAAAATAGCAATAAAATGAATTAGACTGAAAAGTGAAAAGAAAAAATTGAAATAAGAAAGAGTACAAGATCGAAGATTGAAGAGGTCAAAACAACAAAAAGGAAAGATAGAAAATATAGAAGAAAAGAAAAAATGAAGAAACAAAAAGATAGAAGATGGAAGAGAGGAATAAGGTACCAAGTGGAGGTGGAGGCTACCTTTGAGGCATGCCTGGGTGCAGTTGAGGCAATGCTTTTAAAAACTAGGATCATGGCAGATGATGTTTGCTTCCAAGTGTCAATTGTAAACAACCTCTTTCTTATCACTAATAAAGTAAGCTTGCGTACTTTTGACCCAATGCACTTAGGTGTGAGCAAGTTAATGGTATGTTGTCATGAAATATTGTTAGAGTTTAAAATTCTTCAGAAATCACATTTTATATTTAAAGAACATAGGTAAACAATAGTAAAGGGAAGAATACACTTTGACTTGGTGCATTAAATAACAAGATTAATAACATAGAAAAAGTGGGTCTGATGAAAAAGTTTCGCAATGAAAATGTTGGACAACAAGTCACTAGAAAGAAAAAGAAACTAAAGAAATAACATAGCGGAAATCAATTTGAAAAACAATTTGAAAAATTTAAGATTAGAAATTTATTCGCTCTGGAAATTTTGAAAATGGGATACTCCAAACGAATGCTATAACATGCAACTTTTACCTAAAAGACTTTTATGGCACTGCTTTTCAAACTTCATTCCACGACATATCAACCATCCAACTTGTGTGCTCTGGCTCACAGATCTAAAACCTACTCTCAACTCAAGGGAAAAATGTTTATGTTCCCAATGAAGAGATGACTTTCTATATAGCTTATAATTACTACATCAAACCCTTTAAGCTCCCTTCAACAAACCCCAAAGCATTCTAGACACTGCCCTTCCAGACCAAAAAATCTACATTGCACTTTCACAAATAACCCACTTAGATCACCTCTTGGTATGTGATCCCACCGGTAATTCAGGGTGTCCTCAACTTGTACAAAACCCACCAATAACTTTTGAGAAAGTATTTTTAAACAAAATGTAAATCAATTGAGAAATAAACTGAATTAGAAAAGACATGACGGAGCTGCAGCACCTTAGTTTGAAAAGGCAAGGCGCATGGAGAAGCAAAAGAGTGATTCAGCCTGAGCGTAAGACATAGGCGAAAGCGCGAGCTTTCAGTAGGTGATTAAGACAATATGATATTTGATAATTAAAACGATATGTGATTCATATAATTATTGCACAAAAGATTCAAAACATTTGGTATCATTGCCTAAGCCGCTATAGTGTTAACATGGCACAATGGGGTACCTCAACCACATTATAAGGCATTAAGCCTAATTGGTCCGAGTCTAATTGTTATTAAAAAAGAATTCAGAAAAAAAAAAAAAAAAGATTAAAGAACTAGCAGAAAAATTGATGAAAAGAAAAACTAAAAGAACAAAACAAGAAAACTAAAACTCAAAGTAACGGCACATGAACATTGCCCACAGAATAAAGTAAACAAAACTCAAAGTAGCAGTGCAAACTGAATTAAATAAACAAAACCTAAAGTACAACAGACCTCACAACATCATCATCAGAAGCCAGATTCTTCACAACAGCTGGTATCAAGTTCTCACGAAAGTTAAAATGAGGGTGGGCCTCTAGCAATGTGCAGAGACAATGAATGGCTACCCTACTGAACTCTGGGCGATGCTGTAAGGGAATTACCATCTGTAGGTATGCCTGAAGAGATAAAAAATGTGAATGTCAGCTTCCAAGTAACATATAGATGAAGTATTCTGAAAAGAAAACCATTGACATGTTTACTGATAGGTTAAAAAGCCTTGCCACTGAATCGGAACTTTTGAAAACAGAAAGCAATTATGTAACGTCTGAATAGGAAATCTGGCACCAAGTGACTACTCTTTTTTTGACCTTTTTTTACATGATGCTGGATAATTTTCGATCAACTTTATTTCTGAAGATAATATAAATTAATTCTCATATGAGGGTCCTAAATGTTTAATAGCAGACCATTAATAGTTAAGACCTGCACCCCAGGTTTCAACTTTAATGAAGAGGTTCTCAGGGTAATTCCTTTAGGGGTCAAACTACCTAACTTACCATTAAACTGCTGGACAGCAGATTCCTTGAGCAGAATTGTAAATATACTAGTAGCTCCTAGGTTTGCTGATGAAGCTACTATGAAGCAAAAAAAGATTCCTTATGCTAGACTATCAGTAGAAATAGATGCTACTCTCTTCTTCCTGAGTTAATGTTTATTGAAGTTCCAAATGGTGGCCCAATATATATTATGACTCCAAACCTATACATTGTCTCAAATGTGACACGGCAGGTAATGACTGCTATAGAACATCTCCTTAAGCAGTAAGGGACAATGCCCACTGTAGACCTCCCACTGCACCAGTTACGCACACTTAGACCAAGAGTGGAACAAAGGCGAGTTACAGGACCCAACTCACGCTCAGAGGCACAAAAGTGCTCAGAAGATTACATAATAGACCTTGAGCAACCAGAAGTGATGCGCGTTACAAGTTCCACTATGAAATGCTAATTACTAGACTCGTAACTCCAAAGCAAATTTTCAGGTAGGTGGTAATGACACTGAATGGAGTTGTTACTAGGATGCCTAGAGCCATAGTTCAAGCACAAGCAAATGGAAAGACTAATCATGAACCAGATCTAAAAGCTACAGGAGCTAGTAAATATATGGGTATTCCAGGACCAAGTGTCCCTAATTTAAAACCCAGTTATTGTGAATGATTAACTGAACATAAGAGGATTAAAGGATCCTCAAAAGCATAAAGAAGTTTTAAATAACCATGAAATTCCTATTAAGGCTTCTTGAAACTAGAGTTAGATTTATAATAGTGATAATATTAATATGAATTATGGTGTTAATACGTCTAAGAAATCTGATTATGCCTTTCATTATAAGGGCAGGATTTGGCTTGAACGGAATATTAAAGTGTTTTATTGATGTAAATTATTGTATAAAATTATATAGAAATAAGGAGTTGGTCGGTCTTCAGTCATATTATGCCCTTCATCACAAGGGACGAATTTGGCTTGAATGGAATGTCAATATTTGTACTGTTGATGTATTTAATAAAAATGACCAAATCATTCAATGTAAAGTGAATCATCTATTCAATAATGCAATTTTTCTATCCGTCATATATGGTTTGCACAATGTGGAGGATATTTGTGGGACACTTTGATCTCTTGTAAATATATTGCACTATTCCTTTACTATGCTTGGGAGATTAGTAGGACAAAAGGAAACTAATTACTGATCATGAAATTTGTTGAAAATCAAGGGTTTACTTAACTTCAAAGAATAAGGTATTATTCTGGATAGTAAGGGTCAGAGGGGCAAGAGCAGAATTTGGATAAGAACTAATATATCATTATTGTCAGGTGCACTCACAATACTTGCAACCAATCTGGGTCAAACTTTCTGATAAGCCTAAACTGAAGGTAGACTTTTTTATGTTTTTAAAAAAGCCATGAAAGAACTGCACCATAATTACTTGGCAGGAATTGCAAGTGTTGAAAAAGCCATGAAAGAACTGCACCATTTAGAATATAGAAATATTCAAGGATTAAATAATTATTGTATCAAGCAGCTTGATTTAAATCAAAAGGATTATATGTTAATTAACAAGAGAAGGAGAAAAAGTGGATTATTAATTCGAAAAAGGATTATAAGTACAAGAGAATGCTCTTAAAACAGAATCACCAAAAGTCAGTTAGAATGCTCTAGAAGAAACAAGCTTACTAAAGTTTTTGAGAGCCAACGTCTTCTGGAAGAAACTAACGACAGAATAAGAAATTGGACACCAAGAAGTGAAACTAAGTGTCATATGTATGATGGGGTCAAGGAGAGAATTAATAATAAGTTATACAGATGTCTATATGCTGCTGAAGTTTGGAACACGGTGCTGAGAAAATACTTTATGTCATGTTTGGAAACGTTGATTTTATTTGAAAATTTGAAATTTGCTCAAATTTATTGTTTGGCAAATTTAAAATTTTAAAATTTAGATTTGGGATTTGGATAAATTCCACAATTATTGTTAAAAGTACTAGTTGAGAATTTGAGAATGACTTTCTGAACCTTATCATTCTCAAATTCTTTCATTTATGATTTCATAATTGAAATCCATAATTTGAAATGAAATATTTGTTCCCAAACACAACATTAATGAATTTTCTATGAAGAATCATGATCATGAAGTGGGGAAGGCTATTATGACGAAGAAGAAATAAAGGAAGACTACACTATTTGCTGCTGCTTTTACTTAAGCTGTGCATGAATTGTGGATTCACAAGATTCTAGTTTATTCCAAATGCAGAAGCTGTCTGCAAATCAGATTATGCCAACAAGATTAAGTGGTTCAACTTCTTTGTTCTAAATGCTTTGTCATTAAGAGAAGCTTATAGCATATGAAGGGTCTTACTCAATCGTTCCAAAAAGATAGGAGAAGCTGGTGCTGATACTTTTCTATATCCTTATGTTATTTTACACCTTTTTGTAATGAAATTTCTAGTGCGAATCAAGAAAAGAATGAGAGCAAGGTAAAAAGTCTTTATGAGGAAGTGGAAGAAATGTATGGATAAGATGAAAAGATAAATTAAATGTGTAGATGAGAATTAAAGAAAGTTTGAATCATGACCAAAAATAGAAATGGAGCAAAATCAATGGACGGACTAAAAAGCAAAATGGTGCAAACCCCGTGGACAAAAGGAAAAACTGCCAAAAAAATGTTAAAATAGAAAATATATATGGAACTATGAAATGTCAAATTGTCCCATCCTCTGTCATATAGTTGCAATAATACGGCCACAATTTACCCTTAGTGGAACAAACACCCTGGTCTGATTTGCAGATACAAGATTAACAAATCTGAACCTCAATCATTTAAAAACTTTGCTGAGTAAAGTAATTTCGAACGGCCAGCCAAATTTGATCTTAGTATATAAAGGGTTCCAATTAAAACAATTACAAAAAGAGAGAAGTGAAGCTATTACAAACCTTACCAGGCTGGTTTCCTAATAACATACAACTACATGAAATTTATTATTTATCTATTTTTCGCAACTCACAAGAATTCAAGTGCAAGACAGTTTATGTTCAGCCCTTCTACGCAATAATGTAAGTTGGAAAATGGACATCTTGTAGGTTGGATGTTTGGAACAAAAGCTTCTAGGATCACGTCTTCATAATGAACAAACTGACTCCTATAATAATGGTCTCGTGATTAAGAAAAATAATATTACATAAGCCGTGTTTTTAACCTACCGGGGTCAAACACTGATACGCCATTTGAAGCCGTGAACCAGTTGTAAGCATTTATTTAGTACCAGTGAAATTGACTTTCAAATAGAATGAACATTGATTTCTTTCATGGATAAGGGAGAAAAAAAAAAGAAAGCAATCACTTATTCTTTATCTTAATTCTCATTATGTTAACAGTGATAGCAGAATAACTCCCGATACAAGAACAAACCTTATATGAGGACAAAAGTGTTGCTTCGAAAAATCGTGTCTTCTTCACAGCCTTGGAAATTTTCATCTCGAGCTCCTTTTCAGTTGGAAGCCTAATGCGATAACTGGAACATACAACAAATACATATATATCTAAAGCACCAAATTCATGTTGAGATGCCAAAGAAGAGATCCTGAATGTCATTCATACCCAGGAATTATATCTCTGAAAACAACCAAAGAAGATTTCAATCCCATTTTTGCAATATCCTTATCAGCATCTTTACAGAAACTTAGCAACTCTTTCAAAGACTTAATGTTTGACTCGGGATCTGCAAGCAATTCAGTACCCAACTCAGCAATTCGAACTTTCTTATTTTCTGCTACTTCTTCAGCACTAAGATCTGCTTTCACCTCAGCCTATAGCCAACAAGTATATTAGTAGAAAACAAGTAATGTGGAGGGAAAAAAATTCATTTCTACATAATAAACACACTTAAAAAAACTCATTTTTAGTTCATTTTGTAATTTATAATAAGGATTTCAACTTCCCTAAAAGAGTACATATCCAAGTCTATTCTCCCATGAGGATTTCAACATATCCCTTTCAATACAGTCAGGTTTCAGTTATATGACCTAAACAACAATTTATAGCTAAGAATTTCAGAAATCTAGACCAATAAGAAAAGAGGGGAGAAGTGAAGTAAATTGGTTGGAGTAAAAAAATGAATAAGCACTACTCCATTATGAATGAATGACAGAACAAAATATGATACTTGATGTAGCTACACATGTTGGAACATCACACATTACAGAAATTACACTCATGTCTATACATAGTTTGCAGTGTCAACTGTCATTCTAACATATGTGTGTTCTCGTCTAAGATGGATTTTGAGCGAAGCACTACAGTCTACATAGGGTCAATAAAAATTAATCGAAAGAGAAAACTAATATGCATTCTCCTTTATCTTTATCACAACAAAAAAAAATTGCAATTTAAATCAATTCAAATTAAAAGAAAATGCTTACCAAAACCTGAACTTGAGAGTTTTGAGGCACTTCCTCAGTCGGGACAACTTCTTTTGCCTGCTTCTTTTCCTCTTTCTTCTTTTTCTTCAACTTTGCCCTCCTTTCTGCCTTCGTTAATTTAAAAGCCCCTTTATCTCCATCACTCTCATCTTCTTTATCAGAACTTTCATCATTTTTTACTGGTTTAGGTACTGTGATGATTAAGGTCATTGATTATAATAACAGCAAAAATGACACCCCTAAACAAAGAAATGCATATTAGTATTACAAACCTGTCCTATAAACAAGCTTGCCATCCAAGGTCTTAACCGGAAGCGCGTCCACACGATCAACCACAATACCTTTCTCTTCCTCATCCTCACGAGGTTTCTTCCGTGATCTCCTCTCATATAATTCTTCTAGATCATCTTCTTTTGCATTCGCAATACGAGTCACATGCCTAAACAATCAATCCCTCCAAAAATTCATTCCAAAAATAATTGAACAATAAATGCACACTAAAAAGCACAAACAATTATTCAATATCCAAACACAATAACCTTCAATAGAGTCATTCAACAATAGAAAATCAAAAGAATCGATGTCTGAACATGTTCTACAAATTGTTGAAATAAATAATAACTTCAACAAAATAATGAATTAACTACTACTAACAAAATTTTTTAAAAAAAAAGAGTAATTGTAAAACATACTTGGTGATGGATTGAGTGTCCAAAGTAGAAACAAAACCAGCATAAGCACGATTTTTAGCAACAAATTTGACATCTTCATCAGAAATTTCGATATCTTCATCGGGTACTTCAGGAGGGAGTTCTGGCGCTCGTATAACTTTCTGATTTTGCTTCTGTTTCTTCCCCATTGAGTAAGAGAGTAGTACCTAGAAAAAATTCAAGAGATGTCCACAATTCAAACATAAAAATTACCTTTAAGAATTTATTTATGCTAATTTTCCATGTCCATTTTCATATTTTGAAAGTGACGTACAATATATCAATTGATAATTTAATCCACCATAAAACTATTAAGCATTCAAGTTTATTAAAAATTCACCATTAATTCACAAATACCTACCCTGTTTTACAGCTAAATCAAATTAAAAACTGAAAAATAGACAACTCATTGTTTCAAATTGATGATTCAATTAATCTACCTAACATAATTTTCAATTAAATGAACGAAGTTTAATTGCTTGTTTTAACAACTAAGAACCGCAATGCAGAAAATCACCACATTTCCTCAATAGTTCAAGATTTATCACAAAAAATGACAATTCCAATAGTATACTGGAACAATATGACTAAAAATACAAGTTGACAAGAAGTAAATATCCTAAACGAACAAATTGGACAACACAAAAATATCACAAAAATGTGGAGAATAAAAAAATATTAGAAAAAGACAAAGAACTCTGAAACAGACCGAATAAAGGCTTGGTAGAATGAGGCAGTAAAGCTTATCACTGTAAAGATGAACTCGATGCGATGACCGGAGCCTAGCAGCCTGCGGAGGTAGAAGGAGATCAGGAGGAAGTTTTGGGACTTGGGAGTCACTGAGTCAGGGAGGAGGATGTAGGCGAGATTGTAGTGAGTCAGGGAGTCACTGAGTTTAGGGTTTTAGTTTCAGTTTTTTTAAAAAAAAATAAATAAATAAATAAATAAAATAAAATAAAATAAAATTGATAACCGCAAATTGAAAAAATTAAATCTAAACTACGAACGATTTTATATAATCGAGGTATAACTATTAACCGAGATTATCCTGAACCTAATAGTAACCACATCGACTCATACCCAACCCAAATTATGTGTGAAATTGAACTCGATCCGACTAAAACCGACTCAATCCAAATCGATTTTTTGTCAAACTTTTGTAAATCCAATTCGATTTTTAACCGAACTATTGTAAATCTGAACCGATTTTCAATTAAAAACAAATGGAAGTTTTATAATTAATTTTAATTCATCAAATTATTATTAATTTGGCAAATAATTTGAGCAAATTTATTACTAATTTAATTTATCAAATGATAAAGGATCATTTCCCTAAATAATGCAATTGTATAAAGTATTTCCCATTTTGCTTGAAATGGAAAACTAATTCCCACATTACCGTCCACGTAGGATAGCTTTGAGAAATTTTTTTTTTTTTTTAAATATAACCGCTACATGAAGTAGCGGTTTTATTCAGGCATCTGGAGTAAAACGCCATCTGAGATGGCGGTTTGGTAATGGGAATTTTTTTAAAAAAAAAAAATAAAATAAAATAAATATGTTAAGTAAACCGCCACTTGGCGGTTTGGTAGCAGTACAAAGCAGCCAGAATGTCGTGAGTTTTCATT
Organism: Amaranthus tricolor; assembly: GCF_026212465.1. Taxonomy (NCBI): domain Eukaryota; kingdom Viridiplantae; phylum Streptophyta; class Magnoliopsida; order Caryophyllales; family Amaranthaceae; genus Amaranthus; species Amaranthus tricolor. The sequence continues at coordinate 10,616,714 of NC_080059.1, read as the reverse complement.
CATTCCATTCCATTCTTAATTGCTGCCGGTTTTGCTAAAAAAAAAAATTCTTCACTCTCATTTACTTCAAATTTACAATTCCTCTCATTCAACTAAGCTAATCAACTACATTCCCATCTTCTCCTTGTGTACTAGTTCATTTTCATCCTCATTTAAGGTATGAATAAAACCCTAATTTTTGTTCAATATGCAAATTGTTTTTTTTGTTCATTATTGTTTGAATTGAAGTTATAAAAACGTTAATTGTTTGTTACATTCTATTGTTTTTATGATTTAAGCTTACGTTTTACACATTTGTAGTTGAATTTTAGGATTTGTTTTGTATGCATATAAAGTGTTTGATGAAATGCTTCAATGAAAGTTTATTACTTTGTAGGGTTAGTTTAATGGTTTTTGTATATATTCATGGTATTTTTAGCTACTAGGGGTGAAATGAACTTTCTAATAAGTGTTGTAATACCTTAATATGACAAATTCTTGTATTCAAATTTACACTTCCCTTACTCACATTCAACAATTAAGTGTATGTGAAATCAAATGAAAAATATGTTTGTACTTGCAGAATATGGATCATTATCCCGTTATAGTGTATTGGGGTGGGGAAGTAAGTTATACTGGATCCGATGTTGGGTATAATGGAGGATTAAATACAGTGATGTTTATCCATAGTTAAAATACGACTTTTGAGGTGGTTTTTAGCAAAGTCTATGATGTAATTGGTTGTGATCGCAACTCTTATATGTTAAAAATGGAGATGAAATACCCGGTGACTGGGAAAAATGTGTTAGTCCCGATTAAGAATGATGAAAGCATAAGTGCTCTTGCTTATGCGGCATCACAAGCCCCTGGAACGGCAATGGAGGTTTATGTTGAATTGGTTGCAAATTTGGATAATGCGAGGGAAGTCATGACTAGCATGGAACTTCCAGAATCAGGTCCTAGTGTACGCCATGATACATTCACAGAATTGTTAAGTAACCCGAATTACGTTAGTGAGCACTTGGATGAGTTTACCTCTCCAACTCATTCACGTGGCATTGGTGGTGGTGTAATGAACACCTTTTCCACGAGTCACTTGGGTAGGCTTAATGCGAACGAGGTTGACTCTTTAGACCACGAGGCACACTTATGATTGCTATGTCGATAGATGCAAATTCTCAATTGTTCCCACTTGCCTTTGCCGTTGTGGAGGGAGAGAGCAACGACACATGGAGTTGGTTCATGGATTGTATAAGGCATCATGTTACTAAAAGGGACGGCTTATGTGTTATATCTGATCGTCACAAGGGAATTTTGCATGCAATGAACAGAGTTGGAAAAGGTTGGGAAGAACCATATGCATTCCATCGATTTTGTAAACGTCATCTAGCTTCAAACGTGCATAAGAAGTTTAAAAACATAGCGGTTAAGAACTTATTTGGAAAAGCTTCTGAACAGACAAAGATTCGGAAGTATAATTTCTACATGAATCGCCTTAAAGAGCTTAATGAGGACGCGTACAAGTACTTAGTGGATGGTTCTATTCCTGAGCGCCAATGGACTTTGATTCATGACGGTGGGCATCGATATGAAGTGAGAACTACAAACATGTCTGAAGCGTTCAACGGCGTTATGAAAGGGGCCAGGTCACTCCCAATCACTTCATTAGTTAGGATGACATTCTTCCGGGTAAACGAATACTTTGCCACAAGGAGGGATTTAGGGAGAAACAGATTAGACAATGGACATGTGTATGCGAAGAAACCAAGTGATACGATTGATAAGAATGCTGAAAAAGCACGCTTTCATGATGTTAGGATATATGACACAGTGCGTGGGATATTTGAGGTCACCAGTGGTTGTGGCAATAGGATAGCAGGAAAAGGTGGAAAATCCTACATGGTTGACCTCACAGCAACATCATGCACATGTCAGAAACCAACCATCTTCAAGTTACCGTGCTCACATGTTCTTGCAGTCTGTCGTGCTCGTAACATATCGTACGATGCTTTTGTGGACCCTTCATTTCGCACGTGCAAATACGTATCGACATATAAGAAGTCTTTCATGCCCGTTCCAGACATGTTCACTTGCGATCCTTGGAATGGTCCTACAGTTGTTCCAGATCCCTCAACGAAGCGTGGAAAGGGTCGTCCGCGGTCAACTCGTTTACGGAACGAAATGGATGCACCGTTGACGTGTCCTCGAAACACGTGTAGCTTTTGTGGATTTAGTGGGCATAATAAGAAAACATGCCCTCGAAGGTCAGGAAAGTATGTTTTTTTTTAAAAATTTTTGTAATAATATGTTGAATCTGATAATATTTATATGATTATTATAACACTTATGTATGTAACAGCGATCATGGCGATGCCGGGCCCAGTTGATCCATCAGTACCCCGTCTTCCATCAACACTCCTCCGCCACATCCATCGCCTTCGCAAAGGATTATCACATATCAGCGTGCTAGTCAACGACAAGCTCCTGCTCTTAATGTCATTGCGGAGGTTGACGAGTTCACACCATCATCATCCATCGGTGCGCAAAACAAAAGGGGCCGGGGGTTGTAGTTTAACAAACTTTGTATATTCTTATATGACTTGAACTTCTTGTATGAGTTTCCATAATTGTAATATATCTTTGTATTATTTTCATAATTATTTTTTCCAAAACAAGTCGGTTCGTAATTGATTATTATGGAATAGATGGCATTGAACTACTTTAATGCATGTTGCATTCACTATTTTAAAATGAAAGAAAAAAAATAAATAAAATGCCATAAGCAAACCGCCACATGAAGTGGTGGTTTACCAGGGACCAAACCGCCACATGAGATGGCGGTTTGCCTTGACCAAACCGCCACTTCATGTGGCGTTTTTCTGCTTAAGGCAAACCGCCATCTCAAGTGGCGGCTTTGTCTGAAAAAATAAAAAAAAACACTTTTCCACGTGAACGGTATTGTGGGAAATACTTTCCCAAATTATGTAAAGTGGGAATTTTTTTTTTTTTCAGGCAATATTCTGGGAATAAACTCAATGATAAACGTTAGAATTCTAATTTCTAATATTGCAACATTATAGAAAACTATATCAATAAATTAGGTCATAAAACAAGAGTAAGTTTTGTAAGGGAAAAATATTTTAAATTATACTCCCTCTATTCCAAATATTTAGCCTTATTTGCCAAAATCTAATTTATTATCAATAGTAACTTTTTTTGTTATCATATAAATCATAAATGTTACATTAGTTTCTTTGACTAGTGACTAGTGAACATAACATCTTTTACTTTGTTAGAGATGAATTTGGATGAATTGAACTACTTGTTAGATGGGAATTCGCCTGAAAAGGGTCACTGGTCGAGCTGGAGTTGCAATGGGTGGTCGATGTGGGGTGGCACTGAGTAATCAGAGTGGGCTGGAAATGAGAGGGATAATTTTTGCTTTTTTGATTTTTTTTCCTCTTAATTCTTGATATTTTTCTAATATTATTTCATTTAATTATTTTTTTATAAGTTAACCTATAAAAATAGGTTACTATTTGAGCAATAATATTCTTGGGTAACTAATCCAATAATTAAGATTATTCATGGTCAATCAAAAATTGAAATTTTTATAAAAAAATTAATAAAATGTTAAATTATTCTGGGTAATTTTTTCTAATATCAATCAATTATTAATTTTATTAGCTATTAGTATTACACACTACAATATTCAAATGTCATAAGATATCTTCATTTGAATTATAGTCTCAACATGGAACCTCTTGGTTATATACAACAATAGAATAATTTCCGTCTAAATTAGAGTTTTAAGGAAAAGATGTACGCAATTATTTCCTTATTAGTGATAATGTTAACGAACAAATTATTTTTATAACTGTTAATAGTCTTGTTTATAAACAAGACTCGTCATATTTTACATGTATTTATTGAAGGCTACTTTGTTTATTAGTAAAGAGAAAAGAACATTTTGGTATCTTAGACAAAAGTTCTATATCCATCCCTAAAGTGTGATATATAGTCATTGACTTAAACATTTAATATCACTTGCTCAGGTGATAATATATATTGGAATATTTTATGAAGAAAAAAATTAGAATAGATAATGGGATAAATATGATCTTAAATTTTATCAAGCAATTTTCTAATTAAATCACATTAAATTTACGTTACAATATCAACATTATTTAGTATCAACAAATAAACATGCCTTTAAGATTGTATGAATAAGTAAGATAAATTGACACTTAGGTCATACACTCATACTGTTATATATGTACTAAGAGTAAATATTTATAGAGGAAATAAAAGTCAAATTAAAAAAACAAGGTTATTAGAGTCAAAAACTAAAAGAATAATGTTATTGTCAAAGGTAAAAAATAGTACTAAAGTGATGGTGAAGATGACATGGAAGCATTAGTTTCCTCATTTTGGGGTAAATATTTACCCTATCGGAATGGAGGGGAAATATTTTCCTCCTCCCCAAAATAAGGTTGTTCATCTTTCTTTTTTTTATCTTTCACATACCATTATATTCTAAATTCTCCATTTTAAAAACCACTCTGCTTTCCTTTATTTGTATAGTTTGACTTTTATTTATACCCACAATATAAGCATGCCTTAATATGAAATCAAATCTTTTCATTTTGGTTATTAAGTAGGGGCGAATCTAATGGCTAGTCTGGGTAGGCACGACACTTAAAATTACTAAATTTTTTTATAATACTGCATAAAAAACTAGAAAATAAACTTTATTGAGTTAGATAGGTAATCATCTTTTACACAAGATGCAAAGAATTAAACCTTACCATTAGCAAGAATTTACATCCCATTTATAATTTTTTATGAGTTATTCGTAATATTACTCATTTTTTTCTTGATCCGCATATATTGTTAGAGTAAAAAAATACAAGTATTACACTGTGGAGTACATTTCAAACCACAAGAAAAGTATTACATTGTAAAAGCTGAATGAGTAAAAAAGAATAAAAACTTATTAGAGCATTGCTAAATCCTTTATGTTAATTGGGTAAGAATACAAATTGGAGGTGTATGCTTTATTGGCAATTATTGCATGAACCACTTCAGTTGGGTGATATCCATCCCAATAGAAGTACTTTTGCCGATCTGCACAAGGAGTTTGCCATGGAAAGCATGTCAACTTCCAAAGGTATGTCCCCTCTCCACAACATCCTTTATCTACTACCTCTAAACCTGAAAATTCATGCATCATAATATTAATTCTTACCTTCTCCACATGTGTAAGGTGCATGTTTGCATTCTCGGAATATACGTATAATATTATATGTACGTTTAATAACATAGAGGTCATTTTAATTTATGTCTGTTTTATCTATAATTACCCTTTTTACTTTAATTACTTAATTTTGAGGCGTAAAATTTTAAGAATTATTGCGCAGTTTTGATCTACGGCTACTTATATCATACTTTATCTTTTGAAATTTTAGAGCCTGAAAATAATTAATGTCGAGTCATTTTTGCTCCACAGCTACCACATATCATACTTATTCGATCAAACTCTTTTTTAAGTTAGATGGTGTCAAATTTGGTGATTAGTGTCAAATCATCTAATGTTTTGACCCGAGAATAAGTAGGGCAACTGGCCGAAAACTACCATATCAATATATCAATATTACAAAAAATGTGTTTAGGTGAGAGCTGTATAATTTTATTGAGGAATTAAGTTTTGTTGACAATAAAATCAGTGTACATAGTAACTAAACGAAGAGCTAAAATAAATTATAAAGTGGGACAAGGCCAACCATCAGTCACTAGTCCGCTACTAGTTGCCATCTCATGCTCAAATCTAAATCAAGTCAACACTAAGCTAGATTTGGATCGAGTTAATATCAGGTGTGGTCGTTTTAACTTGATTATACTTTTAAAAAAATAGTTAATATAAGGTGATCAAGTTAATTGGATTTTACATTTACCTGAGACATGAAGCAGGTAAAACTCGAGCTTATCCAAGTCAATTGGGAATGTTTGGTTTATGGCTTTTGACTTAGCTTTTTGATTGGCTTTGACTTATTGGTTAATCAAACAACAAAAAAAGTATTTGGTAAATGACTTTTAAAGCAGTTGAAAAGCTGACTTTTAAGTCAAAATGAAAAAATTGCTCTAGCAAGTTTTCTTGTTGGTTGGCTTGTTGGCCCACTTTTTCTCTAATAAATAGCCAACAACCAATATTTAAATTTACCAAACGTCTCTACAAACAGCTAACTTTGCAGCTAATTAAAAAGCCAACAAAAACAACCAACACTTTTAATTGGTCAAATAAGCTAACTAAAAAACAGCCAATTGCCAAACACCCTACTAACAAGTTGCACACGTCATATTGGATAAGCTATATTTTTAGGTAGATTTGATGCATGGGGTTGAGTGATATATCGAGCGGCTTAAATAATGTAAAATTTAAATGGACAAATAAAGTAAAATTGCGTGAAGATACATACCGTATAATGATTTATTCTCGATTAATTCTACGCCCCCTTGAAAAAGATCCAAGTACACAAACTTGGCTCCAGGCAGGTGACCATAATTAAATTTATCAACAAGGCCTCGTAAGGCTGAATTAAATATCTTCGCATAATAGTTAAGATTCTCATTACAATAATAGTGGGACCCATTCATATATTTCATGATAGGTATGCATCCAATTTGTCCAATTGCAGTAACAATCACCTTTCTAATTCCAAGCCTATACAAAACCTATGAATTTATTTTTTAGTCAAACATGTGTATGTGTCGAACGAAAACATTTATCTAATGAATAAACAAATGATAATGATATTAATAATTAATGAAGATGGACAAAACAAATGATAATACCATCTTTTTCGAGTTAAGGTACTCTTTGGGTACGCTCTGTTAAATTAGATTGGACTTATTGTAAATGCCAGAATATTAACGGGAAACACAAGGTGCACATAATAGATATGCCAATGAGATATATATCATCCTAAAACCATATGGCAACGGGAGGAAGGTCTTTAATAGCTTATAAAGTGTGCACACCATCTTTAATTTGTCAATATGGGATAAACTATCCCAACACCCCCCCTCACATGTGAACCCCATCAAGTTCGCATGTGGGAGTAATCAATTAGGGTAGAAACATCATTCTTATCAGACCTACTATTTTCAATTTTTGATCGAACCATCGGCTTGGACACTATATCTTGGTGCCTGAACCATCAACTTAAGCTTTTGGTTGAGTTGGTTCCTTGACACGCTCTTCTTTATGGGTGGGAGTCGCTGCCTTTTTTCCCTCCCCCAGACCCAGATCATAGATTTCTATGAGCGGGATACACTGAGTATAATGATGATAATGATATGGACAACACAAAAAGAAAGTTCATAACAACATTTTATGAGAATCATGTACTAGTCTAATGGTTGAGGGCTATTAATTCTTTTCACCTTAGTGCGTGACAATAATTCTAATTTCACCATCTAAAAGAAAGATTAATTATTTTTCCTTGTTGGCTATAGGATTTTTCACCCTACCCTCCAATCCAAAAAAAACTTAATAGGTACAATTTATGAACAATAAAGATTTTATTTCTTATTTAAATGTTAAAATGTGTTTGTTACAACTAAGGATGGCAAAGGGCCGAATCTAAACTGGTTCTAAATTGACCTTAATTTAGATCTGTTTTTAAGGGAGGATCCCTATCTAGATTCAGATATCTGTGAGTCTGATTTGTTAGTATACAAATACGGATCCGACATCGAGTTAAAGCCTATTTTCGCGTTTGATTGAATTTTGATTCGTATTGCGATAGCGATAGACTTTTAGACTTTAAGAATTAAATAATATAATATATAAAATTGTTAATTAAAATCAATGATAATATTTGATGTTTAACATTTTGAACGGGAACTTATGTGTATATATATCACGCAATTTTTGTTTTGAAGATTAGTTTGGTTGTTTTATAGAAAAATATTTTGTTTGTCCATAATTTTTGCAAATTTCAACTTTATATTCCTACATTATGTACTTTCTTACGCAACTAAAACACATCATGAAACACATGATTCAAGATCAAGACTATCCTAGCGTGATAAATGAGTCTATGTTTAATATCAATTTGAATTGTATTTTTAATTTTAAAAGGAATATAAGTAGAAAATAATACTCTACCTTCTTACTTGAACTAACTACTAAGTATCGAGGTCATAAGTTTGATTTTTATCTAGTCCAGTTCTTTTCTCGACTTTCTTTGTGTTTTGATAAATGATTATTGAAACCTCTTTATTTTATACATGGTAATTGAACTAAAACAAAGTCGTCATCATCATCATACCCAATTTATCCCGCTCATAGGAAAACTATGATAAGGTTCTGGGAAGAGAAAATGACAACTCATAACCATAAAGGAGAGTGCGGTCAAAGAGTCCCTCGGTGAACTAAAACAAGGTAAAACTACTAAAATTAAAACTAGTCTATATAATATACTAAAACAAAACACAGCTGACATAAGCAACTCAAAAAATTGATGAGTTGTCATCTTCTCATGAGATTTTTTTCCCTCCTTTAAGCAAAGATGATATCATTGAATAAAGATGACTCTAGGAATCTTAAATGTTAAGGATAATTATAAGATGATTAGTTTGACCATCATTAAAAACTTTAGTTGGGACTATAATATGTACTATTAAATTTGAAAACAATGTAATAAATTGTAGTATATAATAAAGATGCACAAATTATTATCTTTGATATTTAAATCACAAAGCACCATTGATCTATATTTATTTAAAAAAACATTCATTTATTTGCAAATTAATTATATTATTTTTAAATATACTTTAAAAAAATTCACTAAAATGCTAATTATATTATCGATACAATTTATAATGGTCCACTGCTTTATCATTATTATAATGATAACTATAAAAAAAGTTTTAATTTCATTTTTCATGAATGTAATAAAATGTGCATTAAGAATTAATTTATATTAATGTAATATTATGCCGGACTTATTCAATTTATTTGTTTTTTTACATTAAAATGAGAAAAAACCGTGCATCGCATGGGGATTATCTAGTAATTGAACTAAAGCAAAAACCAAGAGTAACATCTACCATTCTTTTTTGTAAGGAGTCAAAACACTTACGGCCCGTTTAGTAGGTAGTAAAAAACGGTGGTAATGGGAATGAAAAACTAGTGTAATTTTAGTTGAAAAATCTATTGGCTACCTTTATAGCTATACTTGTCCAACTTCAATCATCTCATTTTCTTCATAAAATTCATTCCAATGCATTACCATTGAGAGAGTTAGTATTAGGTGATGATGAAAATTTGTAAACAAAAAGACTTTTTTGTGATCAAAGTTTCATTACCATAAGTTTCATTACCATGGGAATGATATGAAACGTTTGATGAAATTTTACTCTATTAATCATTCTTATTACCACCATTTAGTACTAGTAACCAAACGGACCGTTAATTTTTTCAAAAGAGATAATAATAATCGGAAAGCTTCAACTAGTATGTTGAAAACGATTTTTTTGATATTATTTAAGTTCGTTTCAAATCTATATGATTTTAAAATTATCATAGTTTAACTAGTTTTTATATAATCTTTTGCTAGTAAATCGATTATTTGACCCCCAATTCTAAATACTAGTTTGGCCCCTTATATCTTGAATTAGGTTAATTGTCCTTGTGCATATGCAAATATTTTGACAATATGATATAATTTTTATAATATACATGTTATTCCGAGTCAACTTGAATTATACTCGATTTCTGTTAATTAGATCAATTTAAAATTAAACACCCATGATTTTAGATTTGCCAAGCAGTTGGGGATTGGGATTACAATATGCACGACAATAATAATAATAATAATAATAATAATAATAATAATAATAACATTATTATTATTATTATTATTATTATCCCTTCATTCATTCTTGTTTGTCCATTTTACTTTTTATATATGCATTTCAAAGCAAATTTTGAGCTGCAATATCTCTAATTAGGCATCATAAAAAATAGTCAAAATTATATACTAAAATTCTTTGAACCAAAACAAATATAATAAGATCTCACATAAATATATATTTTATCTTCAATAAATACTTCAAAAATCAAAATTATTTTTCTCTCCTAAAGAGAAAAAACTTAAAGTGGACAAATAAAAAGAAAGTGAGAGAGTAATAATAATAAAATGAAAATACAAAAATATGAGGAATAATTAAATTGATGAAAAATGAAAATACAAACCTTAAGTTGACGTGAATATTGTTGGATGAGTATGTCAGTATACTGTTGAGGAGAAAATTGGGTTGAAGAAGAAGAATTGAGCCACTGAGGAACCAAAAGGTTGTTGAGGTAGTCATTGTTTCCCATTCCAGAATAAACAATACATTTGCTAATATGATTTTGGAAATTCTTCCAATTCCCACCAAAATACTCCCTCATTCTATCAACTACTATTGCAAAGTTGTTTATTTGTCCATTCATTGGAATATTTACTCCCTACAAGGTTTTTTTTTTTTTAATTAATTACCTTTGTCAATTTCAAAATAAATACTTAATGATTCTCCACATGTATAAGATATTTAATCGTATAAGGTCTCAAATTACTTTAATAGCTTGTTTGGTAATCGATATTAAATGGTGGAAATAAGTTAGTATGAATTTGGTAGGAATATCTCTTAACAAGTTTAATAGAAAATGTATCACCATTTGAAAATGTGGTATTAAGTGGTAATGAAAATTTATAAGAAAAAACTTTTTTATAATTAAACTTTTATTACCATGAGAATAACATGATGATATGTATTCATGAAAATTTATATTGCAAATCATTTCTATTCTCACAATTTAGTTCTAATTACCAAAAGGGCCACAAAAGTATTTAGTTTGATTAACTGAGTTACAGCTCCAAATATTAAAAATATATGTACAAGACAAAATTTTGAGAAAATTAGAAAAAGGGATAAAAGTAGGTTAAAAGTGTGATTTATAGGAAAGTAGAAGAAATATATGGATAAGAAAAAAATATAATTTAAATGTGTGAATACGATACAAAAGTGTTATAAAAGTGTATATGAAAATTAAAGAGAAAGTGTGATTTATAACTAAAAATAAAAATATAGTAAAATTTATTAGACCGACTAAAAAAGAAAAATGAAAAGAAATTTGTGGGATGGAGAGAGTAAAATAAACAAGACCTCAAGACAATGAGTTTTTGCTCCACCCCTAAGAACATTAATTGTTGTTAGATTATGTGAAACTATTTCATTTATCGGATAATTTTATTATGGTTGGCTTTTAAGCCAATAAATATAAAAAAATTTAATGAAAAATAAATTTATAAAACTTTATTTGAGATTATTGCTCATATAAGTTGTTTATACATCACTCAATTTAATAGAGTAACACATTAACAAATAGGAGTAAATGAAAATATTAAAGAAATTTGTACCAAAAACCTGCCAGAATCATCTCTAATGCCAGCAGCTCCAGATGCAAAGTTGACACCCTTTATTGAATCATTAAAACTTGCAATTGAAAATGGTGGAATAAAATTTGTAAATCCTAGTAATTCAGCTGCAAATTTGGACAAAATCAAATTAAATGATATATTTATAATTTGGGCAAAGGTTAGCATTAAGAACCAACTCAATTAAGAATTTAAATTGATGGTTAAGGTCTCAAAATATGTTATATACTCTAATATACCCCTTCACACGAGAATCTTTAGGATAAAAGTGTGGGTACAACAAAAACTCTCATTATACATGGCATTGAATATTCTACTTTGAACGAGGGGCGATTAAGATTCGAATCTGTGACCTCTTGTCATTTTGGCCTTTGATACCATATCAATGAACCAACTCAATTAAAAGTTTAAGCTAATGATTAATGCCTCAAGATATGTTATACAATCCAACAGAAGGTTATGTCAAAAAATAATACTTTTTTTCTTAAGAGATTGCTATTAAAAGGGACAATTCTATCAGTAGTAATCTTAAGGAAATATAAAAAATAATTATGTAAATTCAGTGGCACAAACTCGACAGGAAATAAGAGGAAAAGAGTATGATAATGATACTTACCCAAAACATCAACAACAGTTCGACCATTGTTAAATCGTCCGGTGGGTCCAAAAGGAAAGTCAATACCGTAGGGCAAGTAATTAGATTTAACGAAGGTATCTAATAAATTATTATTACCATTATCAACAAGTGAATCTCCAAATATGAAAAAACATGGCACTTCTTGTACATTTGAAGCTTCTTCTTTTATTGAAAATGAAAATGATAATAATAATAATAATAATAATATAGTGATGAAAATAGTTGAAAAACCTTTCATGTGAGTAGCCCTTAATATACTCATGTTATTCTTTCTATCTTCCTCTATTTGAGAGGAAATTTTAGTTGTATGGTTATACATATATATAGCCAAGTATTACTTAGTTATTTTTTTGTCCTACTACATTTGCCTCATTGTTCATTTTTAATCAGTGGATCAAAGTTCGGAGTCCCAGGGAGCACTAACTAATAAACGAAATTTCGACAGTGTTTCATTTGTAAAATTAATAACTATTTTACTCTTATTTGCTAAAATTTTAAATGCGACATATCATAAAAGGAAATAAAACAAAATAAATCAACTAATCTAATTAAAAAATAAGATGAAATAAATAAACAAGCAAAAATTAATAAAATGAGGGAGTATTTATCATAAAAAAACTTCAACATTAATTTTACACTTTTACTCTTACTAATAGAATAGTCTACTTTGAAATTTTTTTTTAAAATGCTTACAAGCACGTGACCCTGTAGGCTCTAAGGTAGCTCCGCCACTGATTTTAATTCATCTAATAAATTTATCTTATTTTTGTATTTGAATATGGCCTCGCTATTATTGCTCTCTATTTTTATTTTTTTGTTTCTAAATATCTCATTATATTTAATTTCTTAATAGCGTATCAAAAATAAATTAGGCTAAATGACATGGAAAAGGATACTAGCTGGCTTCTATTTCATGGTTTATTGGTGCACGCATGCCATATACAATGAATGAATGTGTAATAAAGAACTTCAAATTTAGATCACAAATTCGTAGTGTTCAAAACAAACCCGATGATTTAATATATTATCTGACCTTGTAATCGATTCCGACTTGACTTGAATTTAAAATTAAATTAAAATTATGTAAAAACCAATTTGGACACAAGACTCATTTTGAACCGACCCGAAATACTTAATCCGAAATTTACCCAATGATCCAAATGAACAGCTCTACATTCATGTATGAGATAGTTTCACCGTGAAATGTTCCCTGTACATGGATTGAGTAACCCAATCAATACAAATAATTAGCATATTAGTTTTAATGTCTCCCAATCAATACAAATAATTAGCATATTAGTTTTAATGTCTATGCAATGCATAGAGCTTAGTATGGAGATACGTATAAATAAAATTTTTAAAGAATGACCCAAGAAAAAAAAAATACTATTTCGTTTGAAAAAAGTATATAAATACTAAATATTTTAATAAAATACTTACTTTAGCTAATAATACTTCTTACTAAAATTTTTAATCTAATCTAGCCTTAAAATTATACTTATACAAATTTTTAATGATCATTTAGAATTTATTTAAATAAAATAAACTATTATAAATAAAGTAATCAACTTATTTTGAGTCATTCAAACTTTTTTAGACAAAAAAGCAAACATTGTAATCATCCTAATTGAGCACATATTTCAAAATAAATACTTAATGTAACCAAAAACTTAACATTTTGTTTATTACATAGAAAAATGAAAAGTTCAAAATCACCACACAGATTTAAAAATATTTGTGAAACAACCAAAAACTCAGAGTCAGCATATAAAATTTCACCTTTAGTTTTTTATTAAAAAAAGCCTTAATTATTTCAATTTTTCGTCCTTATTTTGGTGTACGACAACTTGTACGGCGACCAACAACAAAGAACTGTGGTGTGGGCTGGTGAGTCTGCTATACCGTCCTATCATCCACCACCCTGATAACTTGTAGCCGACTGTCATATAAATTTGGGTTGATGCAAAACGTATAAGCCAGCTAACCGACGATACAGAATATCATTGAACAAATTCGGTTAATACACACAAGTATATTTGAAATAATCAACAAGTCTTATATGAGACCGTCTTACTATGAGATGGGCCCATACAAGTAGCCTATTAAAAAAAAATTAATAAAAAAGCAATGAAATTTCAATTCATACTTGTACAGAAAGTAGTTTTTTTAAATAGTTTGAGCTGATCCTATTGAAATCATCTCACGATGAAACGGCCTTTTGAACAAATTGGGGTTAATACACACAAGTATAATTGAAATTCATACCCCTCAATTCAAAGCATTATATATCAAACAAGTTCACATCAAATGAGAATTTTTCATCAATAATTGGTGTGATGATTCAAGGTGAAAGTTCCCCGCCCCTTGGGCGTTGGTTGGTCTCAGTAAATCAGCCAAAAGAATACTGTACAGAGTGAACGAGATTGAGAAGAAATAACAGAGCACACTTGAATAGAAGACAGATCAGGCACTGGTTGACTTGTCGTCGCTGGATCGGTAAAAGGAATTATACGTCTCCACCCTTGACTTGGATTCAGGTTGCTCGAGTTCTTCCACGTATTCTTTAGTCATCTCAATAAAGTCATTCATATGAGCAGCTCTCCATTTCTAGGAATGTCCAAAGGGAACAAAAAACAGGAGTACATCAGTTAAGAAGACATCTTTGTGAATAAACAAACAAAAGCAACAACTTTTTAGCTTTCTTGATTGATGTTTTCTTCAAATTTCAATGAGTTTGCATACTGAAAATATTCACTTACAATTTGTTAATATTCCTCACGCAGACAGAAGGATAAAGGAACCTTACCAATTTGTGTTAAATTTAGCTGGGCTGATTGTCAATATCAGCATATGATCAGGAAAATACAAGGTGTACACATTCTATAAGCTAAGGGGATACAATCCCAACACCATAAGGTAATGGGAGGAAGGGCTCCAATGACTTATAAAGTGTGCACACAATCTTTAATTCATCGATGTGGGATAAAATATCCCATCACCCCCTCACATGTGTACCCTCGTCAAGTTTGCGTGTGGGAGTAATCAATTAGGGTAGAAACGCCATTCTTTTCCGAGAAACTATTTCATAATAAGCATCAAAACTTAAGTCGAATCCTATTGGATTAATTCAACCAACGAAACCCAAACAAACTCTAATAGCATAGCATCATTGATTATTAAGCACACATTCCCAATTGTGTTTCCATTTATATCTGCAAAACTATATCAAATTTTTATGTCTAATCTAACCAGTGGATGTTATAAGATTCAAAGTCGATGTCCAACAACTTTCTCCGGTTCTTTATATTGGAACTTATGACCATATAATGTAAGAGCTTCATTGGTTAAAGGCAGCGCACTAAAAGGGATCGGAAGATCATTTTTGATCATTTTACAGATATCGATTCTCAAATCGGAGGAAAAGGCATAAGCTGTTATACTTATAATATGACAAAAGAAGCATATATCAAAGAACAAGGTAGACCACAGTTTTATTGTATCTAGGCATACATAAGAATATGTTTATAGCACTCTTACCCAAAACACAGTACAATATAATTAGACCTCTACTCATATTGACAGGAAAACGATTGCTGCCCATGAATTAATGGACAATTAGAGAAATTGGTGAAGTAACTTTGCTGATCTCAACGGAAGTTTTGCATCTTAAAATAAAAGAAACGGTAAAAAAAGAAATAGTCGCGTAAAGTGAGGGGAATAAAGCATCATAGTTGCCCAAATCTTTTCATGTTTGGAGACCTACTCTCCAGCAAGAAATATACCACATTCTGCAACATGTGTAAATCAATCTACACAAGTTCCCCAGAGACGCTAGTAAAGAAAATATGGTTTCAGCTATGGACGCGGTAATGGATGTGCAACTGCTTTGGTGGTCAATGCAGATGGTCTTGCGTTGTCTTGGCCAATATTTCAATTGCAATGAGCTTAAAAACCTTTATAATACAGTCGCAATACGATTAGGTGGATGATATTTTGCAGTGTGCTATTCTATCAAAATAGACACAAATTCCTAGACCCTAAAAGCATAACTCTGGAGTAGATCAAATCATACAATACAGTTCAGCAATGGCCTCCAGAATCTTACAACAACGTTTAAATCTCACTAACAGGTAAGGATACAAGTTACAACCAAGCCTCAACACCATTTCCCTTGAAAAGAAAAACATAAAGGCAAAAATGACAGGAAGAAAAAAAAAAATGTGGGGATAGGTAATTAAATATGCAGAAACACAACAAGTCTACAATATAGATCATTTAAACAGAAATCTCAAATGAAAAAAAGGGTAATGGTACCTCAAAATCCCAATCTCCACACAAGTATGGATCATCCTTATTATCCCACACATAAGTATATGCCTGCATTTTCTCCGAGTCATCCTACAAACAAGCATTCATCTTATCATGTCTCAAAAACTAAGGACAAGCAAACAAATCCATGGAGTCACAACTCACACGTGAGACTGTTTTATCACACATAGGGATTATCAACACAAATGTTGAACTATCTTGTCACACACAGGGCATATCAATACAAACTCAGTTCTTCATATAAGAATCTTGTCTTTGCTTGCTAACAACATTTCTTACAAAATTGTGAAAACTATTTGGGAGAAATGTTGCAAATAAAAAAAGGACGGAAGAAGTACACGAAGACTTTTATCAAGTAGGTCAAAACTCGTCAACTTAGCCAAAACATTATATAAATTGGGGGTTTGGAGCACGCCCGGTCCTAAATATTTTGGGGCCCTAGGAAAACTAGTAATTTAGGGCCCTTTAAAATTTATATCATGTTAAAATACAAAATAAAATAGAAAAAAAAAATTCATGTACTTAAGTTAAATAGGGTATTAATACCCTACTTACGAAAAATTTCTAGCACTTAAATAGGGTATTAATATCTTGCATATACCGTAAAATACTCCCACCATTCCTTAAAGAAGTTCCCATTTGTTATTTTGGGGTGTTCCATTTGTTGTTCCCATAAAGAATATTTCTATTTATATCACAAATTTTGGACAAAAATAACCTTATTCATCCTCATTTTAATATTTTAAGAATGATTATGGTTCCCACATATCTTCTGCTAACTTCATTTTAAAATTTTTATATTCCTTATGGTCCCTACATGTTTTCCACTATCTTTATAAAAACATTATTTTATTAGTTGTGGTCTTATATTTTTTTCACTAATTTTCTTTTAATATTTTTTTTAATGTTTATGGTCGACACTTTTTCTCCATCAAATTTATTATTCAATAATATAATAAATCAAATACCTAAAAGATTATATTTTTCTTGATTCTCATGAACGTTCCTTGTGGAAACTTCATTAAGGAACGATGAGAGTAATTTATTTTTGGAAAATAAGTCTTTTTGGAAAGTGAAAAGCATTTAATTAGGATAAACAAGTTGAAAGGTATGTGGTAATATATTTTTGATCTCTAGTCCAATATGAAACTGAGGATTGATATTGTTAAATAAAAACAAGTTTAGGCTTGCAGGTAAGTTTCTCTTCATGAACGCATTGGAGAAATGTATATTATATGTGACTCATGTTAGTTTTGACCCACTCGAAGAAGCATTTTAAAGCTTACAAATACATTAGAAAATGAATCGTGGAATTTACCACAAGAGTGACTTCTACTGAATCTCTCACATACTCATCATCTTCAAAATCATCCAGTATATCCAACTCAAGATTAGTGACTCCTGTCAAAACCTGTAAGAAAACAATCAACTGAGGAAAAATGTACTAGCATATCAGACAAATTTGCAAGCATAATAACATTTAATTTCTGAAATCTTGGATAGAAAACGATGAGCTAAATTTACTATGGGCACATATAATTCAATAATAGATGTTTCTAAAAGTGGGTTTGTCTAAACCAACAAAATAATCCCCAATCCTTATTTTCAAAATGGACTCTTATTCATCAAGTTCTTCAATTACGTCGTGATGGCACAATCACAACACCATGTAATTTATTGATTTCACATACTCGATACACATTTTTGTAGCTAACCAATATGAATGTGAAATCAAAAACCTTAAAAGATTCAAAATTGTTTCTTTCTTACAAACAAAAAGCGTCTTTTTGTCAACAATTAGCAGATTTATGTCCAGGTAAATGGTAATCCAAAAGTAGTACGTATGAAACCAAAAAAAATAGAGGAATACCATTTCGAGTATTACCAAGTTCCAAACAAGAGCCAAAGTCTTCTATATATAAGCATTTGTTATAAAAAAATTAAAAAAAATAAAAAAAAAACTACAATCAAGCAACATTTCTAAAAGATAAAAAAACATGATTTAAGCTTACCCGCCCGAGCACTTTGCTGTTCTCAAAAGGCAGAATTGCAGGGTAAACACAACCTTTAATGCTAAATCTTTGGCTACACAAAGAAGACACATTTTTTCTCATAAGTCTAGAACAAAATATGCATCAATAAAGACATTCATTACCCAATGTCATCAAGGAGCTGCCAATTGAGTTTGAGAATCGATGTATGGCAGATCTTCGCCAGTAAGTTAGAGGGCCAATGTTATACGAAAAAAAAGGGGCAAAGATACAAACCTACGACCTCTATTTCAAAAGTTATATTCTTAACAATTAAGTCAAGTCTTTTTTGGTGTAACAATAATATAACATTATGGTTTGTATAATGATCCAAAATTTTTAGAGGGCTGAGCTCCTTTGAGCCTATACAAAAATCCGCCAATGCATGTATGCAAACTATCATCGTTAGTTATAACAAAAGGGTTGTTCCATACCCTTGTTAGCAAACATATTTGTAGCTTTAGGTAAATAACAGATACACCCATATAGTGAGTCATTTAAATAAGTTAATTATAATCCCAAACGAAAAAATATAAATCTTTAGTAACAAGGCATTTTTAAACATAAATTAGTGTTAGACCATAAAACGTATGGTCAAAGTATATTGCAAATAATATGTATTACAAATGTGTTACAAGAATGAATTCTACACTACTTGTAGTTCCTTGAAGTTGGCCTTGGAGCTCTTCTAATCACCAAAAGAACACAATGAAGATTTGTTTGCGACAACGAGTTCAAGTCATTCGGAAACTTGATATTTTTAGGAGGCGTGAGTGCACTTTCCTATTCTGATATTTCTCCCACAAGGGTACTTGGGATGATAATAAATTTCACAATGAGATACAACCTACACAACAATATTCTAACACAAAGAATATTGCAAGCATAAAGACAAGTGTTGTAATAAATTATGAACTTTGATTATAATAAAAGTTAATTACTCTCTCAATTATAATCTCATGTATAGAAGAAGTAAGAACAAGAGAAATGTTCAAAGAGAATTCAAAATTTTGATTTGAGATTATGGGATAAAATGTCCCTTGCATACTCCCTTTATTTATAGGAGGAATACCAACCAATGCCTCCTTACGAAACAAGTGTATTTCATCAAATAAAGCCTATGAACCAAGATCTTGATACACCAAAGCTAATAATGAAACATGCTAAATGTTTCATTCAGAATTAACCTCTAAATAGAAGTTAATAACCCATTAGTGATGATTGAAGTCAAGCAACACTAACCAAATAGACGAACAAAACTGCAAAAAAACTAAACAGCAGCAGGCGGCAAGTCGTAGCCAGAAAAGCCAACTCAGCTTTGGGTTATGTCCCAAATTTGCACAACAGAAATCAAGCGATTACTCGTCGCTTATGGGGGCGACGAGTCATCGCTTCTTGCTAACTGTATTTTGCAATTTCCTTTTCAAGGCATATTTTTGGACTTGCTATTTATTGCATATTTTCCCACTACTATACTTAGTATGTAGTATACATTATATAGGTCTTATATACTCTAAATGTCCAACAAAGTATAATTTCCAATTGTATGAACAGTTTCCTTATTTTAGATTAATACTTTTGTATATAATGTGCGTGAATCAATGAGAAAAACACAACATTGCCTCAATTCTGTCACGGTATCAAAAGCAAGGGAAGGAAAACATAAAACCTAAATAATTAGCACCTCTCTTCGCCTATTTCTTCCAGCTTCGCATCTACTTCAATGGAGGGATCCTGTAGGTCTGTGCAGCAGTAGTGGGCAAGTCAGGCATCATGAGCATGTTGCTCCTAACCTGCTTGAATTTCTTGTCAAGCTTCATCAAGAAATCTATAACTTTACAATTTTGTTGCATTTTATAAAACATCACATGTACATGTCGATGTTGCTGCACAAGTGCAAGTAGGCATAGGATTCAACCCATCAAACGCATCCTAAAGGATCTTGATTTTTGTAATTAAACTCTGAAACACTCATGTCTAGTGTTTGGGTTAGTGCATTTAACTGTTCTGGCAAAGATAACATTTGTGCATTGGAACTTTGTCCATACCTTTTTCCAAGTTCATCCCATATGTCCTTTGATGTTTTGTATGAAAGGATGCTATTGGCTATAGAGTTTTCTAGAACATCAATGATCCACCCCATGACCATATTATCCACTCTATCCCATGCCTTGGCTGCTGAATTTAGTTGGTCTTGCTAAAGTACCATCTACAAAGCCTAGTTTATTCTTCCCGGGTAAGGCTATTATCATGACCCTCTTCCAATTAGCAAAGCCTCACCCTGAAAAAACGACGTTCACAAGTTCTTGGTTGCTGTCTGCTGGGTGAAAAAAATAAATAGATGCTGGATTGGAGGTTAGGTCTATGTGGTGGCTGTATTTTGTGAATTGTGATTTTGATTGACCATGCTTTTCTTCTGTGTAATTTTCAATAATGTAGATAAATCTTGAAGGATATAGAAAGAAAGAAAGAAAGCACAGAAGGGTAAGAATTACAGTTGTTCTATGTTTCTTGGTCTTAATTTCAGAAAAGGAAATCACAAAATGGCTGATGAATCTTGATTGAGCTTCATGGTGGATACTATGTTAATTTTTTGATTAAAGACGGAAACAAAAGGCAACAGACCAAGGTAAAGCTTTTCTTATTATTTCATACATGTTAGAATTGTTTACAACACATATATATAGAGATGAAACACAAGTTGTTACACCTCTAACAGAAAACGATTACAACAACTAACAAACTCTAAGACTTTATTCGGCTATTCTAATAAACTAAGACAAAACGTGTTCAATAATAGTGACACATGTCCCTTGAAAGCAGAATACTAATGTCTTAATGTAAAGCCACTTGCTGTTGCTGCTGATGATTGCCACTTGGTGATGCTGCTGAAGTCTGCATATGCTGAAATCTATGAAGGAGCACTACTACTTAAGTTGATTTGCAATGCTGTTGGATGCTATGCTTGATAGTTTATGGGGGGAGGTGCGATTTGTTGCCAAAGCCAATATCACATTGCCATACGGATTGCACAACGGCTTTGAGTAAAGCTTATAGTCAAGTGTACAATGATAAGTCTCATCATATTGTCTTAAGCATAGTCTAGTGCAAGATCTTATCACGCATGGGGTCATAACTCTAGACTATGTGAGCACTAAGTTCATTTTGGCCGATTTTTTTACAAAGACCATGGGTAAGAATTCAATTGAACATGCGTCAATTGAAATCGCATGTCAGTAAAGTTAAAAGGAAAGTCCAATTCACACACAAGTAGCATTGTGTCTTGTGGTAAAAATCCTTTTAAACTTTGAAAGCAACAAGGATGAATGACGCATAGTTGCTTGGATCGTGATGACAAGGTAGTCGTCTAATAAGATTCTCAAGATCAAGGGTTGAAGAGCTCTTGCTGATATCCAGTCACAGGGATATGTTTTACGTAATGAGAACCTACCTATGTAAGTTTGAAGTTTTGTGCAATTCAAGTAGTAAAGATTGGCATACCAACTATGATAAACTTATGAATAGATGACACGGCCCTATATAATGTGTCCAGGTAAATGACTATGTGTAATTGGTTTTATGTGTATTTAACCTTCCAGTGGTTGGATGGGCTAGTTGATTCAATCCGTAGGGACATCATACTAGTTTGATTGCTTGTGAAGTGTTTTATACTAGGCATTAATTCAATCTGTAGGGACATTAGCGTTGATGCATGAAACTTGGATTATTTACTTAATTTGTAAAACAAGTAGGTCCGATTATACTCTAAATAGGGGAGGATTGTTAAACATTTAGAGTATATAGAGCTAGATTATATATACTACTTAAAATAGTAGTGGGACAAATATGCTATAAATAGCAAGTCCAAAAATATGCCTTAAAAGTAAAATCGCGGAATGGAGAGGGAAGAAAACGCCGACTCATCGCTTCCATAGGCGACGAGTCGTCACTTAATTCTAAAGTGAAATTTTGGGACGGAACCCAAAGCCGAGTTGGCTTTTCTGGCGACTCGTCACCTGCTGCTGGTTTTGTTAAGTTTATTAGACAGTGTTGGTTGATTCCAAAAATCGCTAATGGATGATTAACTTCTGATTAGAAGTTAATTGTGATGAGACAACATATTGATTCATTAATGAGCCTTTGGTGAATCAATCCATGGTTTCATAGTAAGGCATCGGTTGATACTCCTGTCTATAAATAGAGAGAGTATGCTAGGAAGATTCCATCCCATTCTCTAATCTTTTCTGATTTCTTCTTAAGAACTCCTCTAATTAGCTTTCAATATCATCAAAGTTATTATCCATTACAATACTTGTCATTACTATAGCAATCTCCTTTGTGCTAAAAAATTATTGTGTAGATTGTATCTCATTGTGAATTTCATCATCAATCTAGAGAAGTATCACAATAGAAAAGTTCATTAACGCCTTCTACAAATATAAGTTTCCGAGTGACTAGAATTCATTGTCACAATCACATCTTCATTGTTTCTTTGGTGATTAGAAGAGTCCAAGGCCATCAACAAAGAAATTACAAATAGTGTAGATTATCACCTTGTAACACAATTGTAATAAACATTATTGTAATACTCAATTCTGCCAAATAGTTATTCTAAATCAAACATTAGATAGAAAAACAAAACAAAACAAAACAAAACAAAACAAAACGTGTATAACAACTACTTAAAAAATGCTAGAATCCCCAGAAAACCCGAAGTGGGTTGTTCACAATTAAGAAACATTCATCTGATCAGAGAAACAGATATAGCAAATACATCAATTTGATGTTGAGATCATCAAAATTAAAACGAGAAACAAATGATTGCACAAAAAAAAGAATAAAAGCAATTTAAGAAATAAAAAAAATGGAATAATAGAATAAAGGGGTAGAGAGAGGAGAAACGAACTAGTGAGGAAGGATAGCAGGAGACGAAGCAGGAACTCGATTGAGTAAAACATGAACGACTTCATCAGATAAAAGACTGCCATAAACGAATACGTTATGGTTTCCTTGTGAAAACCCAGCGGCACCAGCACTCATCGCCATTTCTGTGTGAGTAAGGTTTAAGGTGTCTACAATGGAGTTTGTTTACAACAAGGGAATTGCGTTAATCCTCGTTTTAGTTTTGAATTAAAAAGTAGCCAAGTGATTCAAAGATTCCACTAGCCACGTAATAGGATGAAAGATGCAAAGTAATCGGATCGAGACTGGAGACGAGAGTTGTTGGAAATTAGAATTACAATATTACGAAGTCTTCAATCTATTTTGAAATACTTACTACATACTTCCTCAGTTCTTTTTTGATATTCCATTTTGGGTTTTTAACACATATTAAGAAGATTAAATTTTTGGATTGTAGTGGATATTATTTTAATTAAATAGTAGTGTGAAGTAATGATTGTATTGAAAGTATGAGGTTGTAGTGAGTATTATTTTAATTAAATAGTAGTGTGAAGTAATGATTGCATTAGAAGTATAAGAGAGAAAATAATTATAAATAAAAGAAAAAGGGTACATTAAAAGAAAATGAGGAGTTTTAAGGGGTAAAAGTGAGATAAAAACTTTCTAAAAATAGAAAGTATTCTAAAATGAAAGAACTTTTGAAACTACCCGTTATAGTTTTGTGGAAGATAAAAAAAGAACGGAGGGAGTAACGATTTTTGATATTATTATTTATTGTTTAAGTTTATTTTATATATTGCGGATAATATATAAAAAAAATATAATCAAGTGAAATCTTATTTAAATCATCTTTTTTTCACATACTTAATTGCATTTTTTATAATTTTTTAAATTTGAATATTAGAATATTAGGAAGTCCTCAAGTGAGGCCCACGTAAATACGTAATAGTGATGAAAGATGCAAAGTAATCGGTTGGAGACCGAAGAGAGAGTTTTTAGAAATTTTTAGATAGTATAATTCAATATATAAATGATTAAAATTACACATTTAATTGCGTAAAAAGTCAAATGTAGTAAGTATAGTAAAACGAAGAAAGTATATTATTTGAGCTATCGTGTGAGAGAAAGTCTCTTAATAATACGACCTCAAAATAAGAAATCTATATATTGATTATTGTATTAGTTGAGTTCTTTAGCTTATGTATAGATATCGTTTAACAAAAGACCGTCTTACACAAGATTTTATTTATATTGTTATACTACTATACTCCCTCTTTACCCTTGTAACCATCCCCACAATTGCACAAAGATTATGAAGATAATGAGTACAATTAAATTGTTAATACGATTGTAAGAGAAATTAAGAAAAGATATATAGATACGAATTAAAGTAAGTGATAAGTGTAACATTTGAGATTTTTTTTTTTAGAATTGAAAATTTTAAATAAATATTAAAATAAAATTGTGATTATGATTTAAAATAAATATTTTAAGTGAAATAGATAATTAAAAGCTAAGATAACGAAATAAATAATTGAGATTTGAGCCTCTAAAATATATACCTCCTTTAGTTGTGTAGTACTCCCTCCGTATTTTTTTGATCTTTCACTTTGGGTAATGATTGTATTGGAAGGTTGTAGTGGGTATTATTTTAATTAAATAGTAGTGTGAAGTAATAATTGTATTGAAAGTATGAGAGAGAAAATAATCATAAATAAAAGAAAAGGGGTACATTAAAAAAAAGGGGTTTTAAGGGGTAAAAGTGGGATAAAAACTTTTTAAAAATAAAAAGTATTCTAAAGTGGAGAAATTTTGAAACTACCCGTTATAGTAATATGGAAGATCAAAAAAGAACGGAGGGAGTATTTTTTTTCTTTTCCCAACTAGGAGTATAATTTTATTTTAGTTTTTTTTCATCATCCCAAAAATTTTTTTAATATAATTGACAAAATCAGATTTGTGCCCTTAAAATACAACTATTCACCGTCTTCTCAAACAAACCTCATTTTCTTTCCTCCTTCCTTGCTTTCCTGATGTCTCTTTTAAACCCAACGACCATCCTCCCCATTCCTTTAAATAACCAACAGCCTATTCCCCATTGTTGGTCTTAAGTTTCGATCCTTTCTTGAGTATTCGAAGGAATAACAAACATGGCTCTTCTTTAGTATGTCTGATTTCTTGAACAAACCCTCATCGTTCCCTTGAACCCGCCGAGGAAGGGGCAGCAGCCACAACCTTCGATTCCTTGTCCTTTTCCGGGAACAAACACATCACGGCCACCTTGTTCTCTTCTCCTCTGGGTTTCGGTTCTACAGCCCTCACTCTCCTCTTCAAATTCTGCTGCTCGTGACCCAAATTATTCCGAGTTAAGGTGAAGCACCAAAGCTCATGGTTTCCTATTCATTTCATTGCTTTGGCCGCCAGTTCTTTTGGGTTGTTGGAGGTACAAAATCCTTAACACATAATCTTTCTTTTGTGATATTCTTAATCTTTTGTTTGATCTATATCTCCCTTATTCCATGATTTGTTATTTCAATTAAAAATCTCACCACCTTTGAGCATCATTTTCATAGCTATCAATTGTCATTACCTGGATCGTTCGTCATTCATCACCATATTTTAATCATCTCTGTCATCATCAATTATCACTAGCATTTGAATTCATCATCGCCATCAAAAATCTGATTCTTGAGTAAATTGATGCATCTGCTAAGTGTTATATAGTCAAAACCTATGTTATCCACATTCCAAATTCAAAACAAAATGGTAATTTGAATGTTGTTGAGCCTTTCGTTGCATCACCATCTTTGACACTTTTATTCATCATCATCCTCAACTTTCACTTGAATAATTATATGTGGGGTTAGTTTAGATTTGAGGTTGGACTTTGGTGGGAAGACGCCATTGGGTTTCATCTTAGTTTGTTAATTTGTAATTCATTTTAAGAAATCAGGAGGCATCATCAGTTGATGGCTAACTTTATCAACCTAGTGACATTCATGATTGGTAATCGAGTGTGTATGTTGAAGTGAGTTGTAGCAGTCAAGGATCTCGTCAGACTATATTTTTTGAAAATAATTTTATTATAGCTTTTTTGAAATTGAAAATTGTTGAGCTAAATATTGTTGTGACTGTCTAAGTTGATATTGTTATATATGGGTAAATTGATCGAGCTTACGAGCTGGTTATTGATGGAGTGGTAGGATATTGTCTCCTACTCTCTGTTTTTGAGGCGAATTGTCATTCAGATATTGACTAGCTTCACTTGAGAGCGACATAGCCTTAGAGTTATGGGGCACCTCTCAAACTAAACTCCCTGTGCGCACAAAGATTTAGAAAACTGATGTTGCTTTTAAAAATCTTATATTTTGATTTCATGTTGTTTTGTTTTGGATTGCTTTTGCTCATTCAGTTTCATTTGACTCCCTATTGTTTTCATTTTTTAGATTGTTTACAGATCGGTACCAATCGGGAATAATGGGGATAACAGAGGTGATTAGAGTATTCTTGAAAGACATGTTGTATTTGAGTATGTATAGAGGTTGTAGAGTCTGTATTGGGTTTTTGTAATTACGTCGTAGATGGTTATGTTAACTATTTGGGTTCCTATGGTTAATTTATGATTATTTTGGGACCTTGGTTTAGATTTTTGGATTTAAGATTAAATGTTACAGTTATGTTTTGGACCTCGTGACCCTTCCTACGAGTTATGGTTTGAAATTTGAGTTTTTTGGATAAGTAAACTCCGTGATAACCTATCGTACCAAGTCAACGGTAAACTGGGTTGTTATAATAAGAATATTGTTCAAAATAGAATTATTAAAAAGTAAAAGGGTGTAATTAAAATAGAAATGATGACAAACTCACGAGAACATATATAGTATATATAAAAATTAGTTCCAACTTTATCACTATTATATCACGTTGAGGAGCGAAAGGTATATGCTCAAAGTAAATTTAAAACGCTCAAAAATTAGATGGGGTGAACTCTTAGGTCATGTTAAGTTCATCTGATTGGTTGCATCAAGCAAAAATAAGAAGTAGCAAGCAAACAACTAAATTTGGAGATATGCGGAAGATAGGCAGTTCATTGGCAAACATTCAAGCAAGAGAAATGACTAAGTTTAGTGGGAGGTTACTTTCATTTTCTCCATTTTAATAGCAAGAAATAAGCTATCTTGAAATAGAGTCGTAGTTTTCATGTTCGTAATATCTTGCAATGACCGCGAACTTACAACCATAAAACTCTCAATTAAACCTAAACATAAAAACATCCAAGAACATGACACAATGGCTCTAGGTTCGTTGTCTAAGTTACACAAAGGGATTCCTACACTGTTTTCGGGCTTCTAAGCCTCCGAACAAGTAATATGGACTATGATTCTAGAATACTGTAATTTAGGATGGAAATATTGTGATTTATGATTTTATGTCCTTTCTACAATTAATGGAAAAATTGAAATGAATAAGATAAATTATCAAAAAAATGCACGAAATAAGATAAGTTTCAACTAATTTTTTAAAAATAAGCGTGTAATTTCCAAACTTATGGTTTGGGGCTGTTCGCAGTTAATAACTGCGAAAAAGTGTTGACTTTTGTTTGACCTTGTTTGCAGTTACTAACTGCGGACAGAATGCACCACAAAAACGCAGCAGCAGCTCCCTTCGTTCCCATTTTCCCCAATTTCAAAACCCTATCTTAAACTACTCGGAATTCCCCTTACAAAACCACTACTAGACTAGCTTCAATCTGTCAATTCTTACATTCCTCTTTCAATTTAGCACTTCAAATTTAGTATGGGATACTCTAACTTGCACAAAGGTAAACTTTTATTTTTTTTTTTCGAGTATATACTCTTTCAATAAGGGTATGATGTTTGATAGTAAGGAAGCGTTGTTGGAAGCTATTAGAGTGTATCATATTCGTAAAAATGTGGAGTATAGAACGAAGACCTCAAACCAAACTGTCCTTACCTTGATGTGTAAGGGGTTGTTCGTTGAGACTTAGGGCTACGCTCAATTCATATTTATCTTCATGGCATATTGTTACGTATAAGGGTAAGCATGGGTCTTGTGTTTTGGGTAGTGATACTGTCTCGGTTGGACACATTCACTTGACATCTTGTGTCATTAACAATGTCATTAGAAATTGTGTTTCTAAAGTCCCATCCATTAAGGTATCTGTCGTACGGCAGATGATTAAAGATCGTTTTGATGTAGAAGTGAATTATAAGCGAGCGTGGTGTGCTAAGCAACAAGCCTTGTTGTCCATATATGGAACTTGGGAAGGTTCTTACTCAATCCTTCCACGCTTTTTAAAAGCTTTGCAACATTCCAACTCGGGCTTAGTAGTTGAGTGGTTTTTTAAGGAAAATAATGACAAGTGTGTATATGTGTGACCTAATATTAAGACCTTCCAACGTGTCTTTTGGCCCTTTAAACCTTGCATTGAAGGCTTCAATCATTGTAAACCTCTTATCACCATTGATGACACACATTTGTATGGTAAGTATCGTCATACCTTATTGACTGCCATTGCCCAAGATGGTGATAAGGGAATCTTTCCATTAGCGTTTGTCTTGGTAGAGAAGGAGTGTATAGGTGCATGGTCATGGTTCATGGCTTGTATTTGTAAGCATGTCACACATAGAATGGGTTTAGGCATTATTTCTGATATACACGCGGGTATTTTAGCAACTATGGAAAAATCGGAGTGGCAATCATAGGTTTTGCTTATGTCACTTGCTTAGCAACTTTAATCGTGCTATGGGTAATGTTCAGCTGAAGAAGTTGTTTGCTAGAATTGTTGAGCAAAGTCCACAAGTTAAGATACTGAATTGCTTAAAGGCAATCAGGACTGTAAAACGAGAGGCAATTTTCTGCAAAACAAGTTAAGAAGTCGCTTAGTAACTAATGATTTTCATTTTATTAATGATAACATACAAGTAACTTATTTAAATGTCTATTTTCATAGGTGTCTGATACAAACACGTTAGGGACTAGGCATTTCATTCCGTGGGTGATCGATGAGAGGATCATCCCGTACCTTGAGTGCACGAGGTTGTATGACTTTGACCTCGTTGCGTACGGTAGAGTTGACCGTGCTATTATCACAACACTGGTAGAGTTGATTGTGCCATTATTACAGCCCTAGGATACTTGTACAAGAGGCTATGTAGTGTTGCCCACAAGAACGTCAAAGAGATTGTAGGATTATTAGTCATATTACAGGTAATAAAAATAACATTTAATTCTAATCCACATTTGGTGAATTACATACTAATTATATTAGCAATCATTAGTTGTGGGCGTGGGAGCATATTCTTGTCGGGTAACTTTACAGAAGCGTTGGTCGTGGTGAAGTTGCTCCTCCACAACAACCTCCACCAGATGTTGCACATGCATCACGGTGGAATTTCGCACGCCGAACGCGCAAACACACCGAGACCTGTCTAGGATTCTACCGATATCAGTTAGACCTGCTGCGACCCAACCAAGTACATATTTCAGTACTCATTAACATAATTGCAATTTAATTAACACATCATTTACATTTTCATAACATATATTATAGTTTTTGTGGGACCCGTACCCTGCCGAAGCCTAAGTAGTTGTGCCCAAGCACTCGGGGATTCAGTCAGGTGCATGAAGGGCTTCTGTGCCACTCATATGCTTTGACATTGTCGAAGTACATCTAGCGGAGCGCGTACTGTGTCAATATGGGTTGATACAGAGCATTCCACCGCCTTGCGACAATGAACCCGAGTTGCACCTGATTTCACGCAAGAATCAGGGTACGGCGAACTGGACGGAGATCAACTGGCGCCACATCGCTCGTTGGGATCATAGACTTGAGCTGTTGGCCCAAGGTGCACCGATCAATGTTCATGGCGCACCTACTACACCTGACTACATACCGTGGTTCCTCTCCATCACTGCCGATGGATGAGACCACGTGGCATCATCATAGCGTCACATTATGTTCCTGCTGCGCCTACGATGACCCAATTTGTAAGTCTTCATTTTCATTTAAATGCTTAAATTGCCGATTACATAATATAATATTACATTAACTAAATATTAATTGCAGGCACAAGGTGCGGCAATCGTGATGCGGTATAGCCACGAGGAGCCGGTGAGGGAGATTGCGCAAGGCATGCTCGGCGGCACGCAGTTCCAGCACTTCATACCGGAAGTTGCTACAGAGTCATCACCGGCTACCACCGATGCGCACGTCTCATCTCTTGCTTTTGACTATCATTTGGAGGAAATAGACCTTTCATACCCCGTTGACGTTGCGGGGACCTCGCAGGCTGGACCATCCCAGCCATCACAGTACCAGTCCCCTTCTCTGCCAGAGTGACACATAAATGTCTCTTACTACCGTAGGAGGCGTAGAAGACCAACTCAGTTGGATAGGGTAGATGAGGGTGATGAGCGTTAGCGTTAGGTTTTTGTGTATTTGGATTGACTATATATATATATATATATATATATATATATATATATGTATATATATATATATATATATGTATATATATATATATGTATATATATATATATGTATATATATATATGTATATATATATATATGTATGTATATATATATATATGTATATATATATATATATATGTGTATATATATATATATATGTATATATATATATATATATATATATATATATATATATATATATATATATATATATATATATATATATATATATATATATATATATATATATATATATATATGTTTATTTAGTTTATCATAGCCTCCAAACTTTGACTTACAAATGCTCAGACTTTTGGCTATGAATTATCCCGCCTGAAACATACATTGACTTGTAATAACTTATGATAATGTCTTTAATGCAAATACATCAAATAAAAACAACTCAATAATTAGGAAAATTATCTGGTCAAAAAAAGCAAACTAGCTGTTCATCAAACAAAAGTCAACACCTGTTCACAGTTACTACGAACAACTGCTTGTTTTTTTGACCTGTTCGCAGTTAGTAACTGCGAACAGCCCCAAACCACGGGTTTGAGAATTACACACTTATTTTTGAAAATAAGTTGAAACTTATCTTATTTTGTGTATTTTTTTGATAATTTATCTTATTCATTTCAATTTTTCCAATTAATGTTTGTGATGTCAAAGTTTAGTTTGCTGAAATAGTGTCCTAAAATGTGAGTTTTGTTTCCAATATACCTAAATCCTTGTTCATCAAGTCTTATTGTTGATTCCCTTGTTTGATATCATGTTAAAAACCAACTCAATCAAAAGTTTAATCTGACAATTAAAGCTTTAAAATATGTTATATACTCTTACACCTAAAAATTAGAAAAACTCACATACAAAATATTAGTATGTTAAAACTGAAAAGGTGATATTGTTAGAGAGTAATGATTCTAATACATGTTCTATGCAATTTCTCATATTAATCTGTTTGTGTATTTTAACATTTTGGTATTTCGTATTTTGAGTGAATTATTGGAAAAAAGTAAACAAATATCATTAGTTCATTGATCATAAGCTAGCATAGTGATTTGCAATACATCAATAACTTATACTACTTGACTACTGGCAAAACAAAACAATGCCAATAATTATTTAACAAATATCATTAGTTCATTGATCATTGGACAGACTAAATTGTATCAATGTTAAAGCTTCATGTCCAATTCTTAAAATTTATGCATGGGCATGAAGGTTTCTTTGTCTTCTCCAACATGACCGTCTCTAACCCATTTTGCCCAAAGATTACTCTCATCTTGATTCTTGAGTATTTATAACTCGAAATGCACATTGTTTCTGCTAGGAAACAGTCGAATTTGTGAAGGGGACATTTAAGTAAGAATTAAAGGATGTGAGAAGATCTAACGGCTACTATGGTGTACCTGCAACCATAAAGAAAGACTAAGTTGGGGGTTGATGTCCCGAAAAGCCTCTCTGATACTTAAATCAGATTGGAAAAGGTAAATGCAAGGGATAAGTGCAAGTAATTAAGCAGAGTTTCGATATGAGAGTAAAAAAATTGTGTAGCCCGATTTTAGTAGATTAAGGAAGTTTCTATAATGATTCTGCTATAGGAGTTACAACTTTTGGTTGGTTATCTTAATGGGGCTGCCTAATGAAGAACATGGCCACAGAAGTGACATAGTAGGCAGCGGTTACAATGTATGGTGGATGGTGATCACAGGAGGTGACATGAGTAGAGGGAAGTGGGACGTTACTACTGGGTTAATAGATTGAGGTGAACTTATGACCTTGACATTAACTATGTTGACTTGAATGTTGATAATGTGTTTTGACCCTTTGACCAAGGGTATTTTAGACATTTCATATGGACGAGATATTTGTTTGTCCCCCTTTCCCTTTAGAATGTCCCCCCTATTTCCCTTTAGAATGCCCCCCTTATTTCATTACATTGTTCTAATGGCATAAAATGAGTATTTGTTAATTATTAGAGTTATAGATGATCTAGGGAGAGATTGAATATTAGAAAATTGGAGTTGTAGAGAGAAGAAACAAACTCAATTATTATTGAATGTAAAAGCCTATATTTATAGTAGAAGCTAGAGTATAAATAAAATAAAATCTTCTTAAATTAACAATAAGACAACCTAAGTAAAATGGAAACAAAATACTCTCTATTTCATTTCAAATGTCCTGTTTGCTTTTTGCACATTTGCCAACGCATTAATTCAATCTTTAATATCTCTAAATTTGCATAATTAATAATTATAAAAATAGATATTGATAAACCCTATGTTGAGATGAATCAAACAAAATCCTATTTGACTATGTTTTAATTTGTAGATTAAGAATAAATTACAAATTAAGAGTGATTAGTAAATAGTACTCAAAAAGCAAATAGGAAGTTTAAAAAGAAACGGAGGAGTAAGAAATAATATCACAAAATAATTACAATGATAATTTTTTATATAAACAAAGATTACACATATATAGTATATACTTAACAAAAGAACAATATATATAATGGACGATGAAAGATAAAGTTCAATCTTGGAATAATAACACACATGCGATGCTTGAAGCTATCATGTCCAATTTCTTCATTTGACCGAAAGGAGGAGGAAACTTTTAGAGATTTAGATTAAACAAGAGAAATTACAATTATCCATAATTTAAAAAAAAAAAAAAACAAGTGCAAAAAAAATATACATTAGAATGATTGTATATAGTATATGCAATAAAGGAGTAGAAAACACCAAGTAGAGGACATGGTGAAATATAGATATAAAAGTGGAATTATAATAAAAGATAAACACCAACTCAAAGAAGATTTGTGAGTGGGAAATATGGATAAAGGAAAAAAATAAGATTAGGTGAAGTTGAGAAAATGGATATTTAATGTAAGTAAGGAAAATGGATAAAATATATGTGAGGGGGAAAAATTATTTGAAAGGACAAGTTGTATGGAGAAAGATGAATTAGCTATAGTGAGAGAAGATGAGAACGATAAACAAATCAATTTGAAGAGGCAAAAACATTAGAAGATTTAATATTTTTGTGAGGGAAAGACAGTACGCCATTAAATTCAAACATTGGAGCAAAAAATGGAGAATGACTAAGAAAGATGAAGAGACGGAGACAATTAAGGATGATGACGATGGGAAAAAAATTTGATTTGAATCAATCTGCGCTTGATACCGTATTAGAGTTATAGAAGATGTAGGGAGAGATTGAATATTAGTTAAATGGACTAATGGAGTTTTAGAAAGAAGAAATGAACTCAATTATTATTGAATGTAAAAGCTTATATTTATAGTACAAGTTAGAGTATAAATAAAATACTATCTTTATAAAATAACAATATTACAACCTAAGTAAAATGGAAACAAAATAAGAAATAATATCACAAATTACAATGCTAATTTTTTTTATAAACAAATATCTCACACACACACACACACACACATATATATATATATATATAACAAAAGAACAATATATAATTTAATATATAAATGATAATATATCACTTAATATTTATGTTTTCTATACAAATTAAGGAAAATAACGTAATGAATTCCCATTCAAAATAAAAATAAGACAATAAGCAGACAAATATAGATCGAATGTCACAAAATGTCGAGTCTGAAAACAAGAAATCCGCTCAAATTAGTTCAGCGGACATCAAGTCAAGTCTTTTGACCTTTTTGCTTTAGATTTGACCTTATACGTACATGTTTCCGAACTTCTTATATCACCAAATACAACTATACACTACATCATTATTTACCATAAGAGACCTCTACAAAGCCATTTATCAAATAAATTTTTTGGCTATTTGATCAACCAACAAACCAAAAACCAACCAACAAGCCAAAAACCAAAAGTTAAGAACCAAACACCCCATTATTTTATTCAATTGTTCTTACCACTAAAGATATTTAATCAAGTTAGTAACGAGACTCACACCTTCTTGATTTTCTAATTTTTTATTAATTTCTTTTAGTAAAAACCATTTTATTTAATGCTGAGTCACTCACCTATTGAAAAAAATATTTATTGAAATGAATGGACATGGCCCAAAGAATCATCTAACAGTAAAACACGTTCATAATTCATTAACAGCAGCAAAACGTCCAGGTTCAATGAACTTGGTGTGTGTAGATTTTGACCAAAACGTATCCATATAATTCCACGTTTTATTATATTTGGTACATTTAACTTGTTATGACAATCTCATACGTTACTTTAATAATTTATGTATTGAATTATGTATAATTAAAAATTATAAAAAAGTTAATAATATTAAAGTATTTAATTAGATGATTCAAACAAAATCTCATTCAACTATTTTTTTACATATTTATACTGCAGTATATAAAATAAGTTTAAACAATAAATATTTTTAATAATCGTATTATAACAAGTATTTCAGAATGAATAAGTATTATATTTGACAAAATTAACAGAATATTTTTATTACGAACAAGGAAAATGCGAAACTCCGGCACAATATTAGTATGTGAATGTCCAAGTTCATTGAATCTATTGCTATTGCATTTATCCTACCAACAATAACATCCTATCCTAGCTTCATTATGTGGATTACTAAAGCGGGTATTGCCATTTCATATATACGAATAATATTAATTTTAAGTTATATTCAGATATAATTTAAGTTGTTTAATTCTCTAAATAATAAGAGTTACTAATTTTGTTTATAAAGTAGCTAAAATATTAACAATAAAATACAAAAAGAATACTATAGAAGTAAGAATTATTACGCCTTATATTTTTAGAAATGTTTTTATTTTTAATTCTTGTGCCAAAAATAAATGAAAAAACCATATTCATTCTCTTCTAATCTTCGGTGATTTATGATGATTTGTTTTTTAGTAATTTAAAAATTACAAGGAAGAATTATTCGTTACATTTTTAAAAATGTGAGAGTTGTGACTTCAACATGCTAGTTATCACGTTTATTTTCACTATAGATTCGTCAACTATTCATAATTTTAAACTCTAATAGCAAATTTTTATTTTTAAGTACTCTATATATAATTAAATGAGTGTATAAAATGTGGCACAAATATATCAAAACTTTCATAAGATGCAAAATTAATTTGAAGAAAGGATAAAAGAATTTCGTAGCTATTATTAAAAAGGTATTTTTATAAATAAGCTCATAATGTATCTAATCAAACACAACGTCTATATACATCAAAATCCAACATCAAATAAGAGGATTCGAAATATTTTTAAGAGAGAATGGTGATTCCCATGCCATATTTTCAGATTCAACTATTCATTTTATTTTTTTAAGTATTTCCCAAGCGTACCAAACTTAAAGCTACCAATGTGAGAATCAGTGCCAGAATATCCTTTTTTTTTTTTTTTTTTTTAATTTTGAAACGCAATCTTTAATTACTCCACTTAATTTCCTTTTCTTGGCGTATTTCTATTCTCTAATCTCTAGATTAGAAAATCTACCTTTTCGAGTTAGATGTTTCGAGTTGGTTTAAAATTACGTATCGTGTCCGAATTAATATCTATATAATTTTAAAGTCGAGTTAAATTAGATTCGATTATAAAATCGAGAAAATATCAAACCTTTGAATTTGTTTTGAGCTCCTCGATTATAAAGGTATCAAAATTTGTTATTCACTCGATTTTGTAATTAAACCAACCAAAAAATTTGATTTAAAATGGATTCCGTTGGAATGAATACCTAATGCTGCTATGCACATTACATTGTATTTTTTATTTTAGAAATATTGCCACAAAAAGATTTCTATTTTTTTTTTTTTGGGATAACAAAAAGATTTCTACTTATAAATAGTATTTCACCCAAGCGTTTTTCCTCCCTCCCATCAAAAGCGCCGCGTTCAGTTGTAGAGAGAGAAAGGGGCATCATCTTTCCAGAGAGAGAAAACTCTACTCTTGAGCTTCACGGAGATAAATTTCTAAAACGATTAAATTAGGGTTTTCTGCTTTTCTCTGTTTATCTCTCTCTCATCGCTTAGATTGCAGATTGTTGAGATATATTTTCGATTTGATCGCATTGTATTTTCAGCGTATACAGGTATATTTATTCTTCGTATTCTTTGCAATTTCAACTTCCTTTATTTAGGATTTCATTTTTTCGAATCTGGCTTTTGTTTGTTATCATTGTTGCGGAGCTTTTTGGATGGAAGAACTGGAATGGATTTAAAGTAGAAATTTGAGTTTTTGAACTTGATGATCTATAATAGTGAAAGTTCAGCAAATTTTCATATTCTGCAAATGCTCGTGTTTTCTTTCAATTCTATTGATTTTCCTAGGTTTTTTCTCACCTTCCCATTATAAAAAGTTTTTCCCATCTTAATTTATTTTAGTCTGATTATTGATTTTTGAGCTACTCCTAATTGCTAATTAATTGGTGTATTGTATAAGTATATCGTTTAACTTTTTGATAGATTGCCTAACCGAACCCCAGTATCTGACCAAACCACTCATGATTTATGTAATTAAAAAGGGGCTTCCTTCATTAGGTGGGTTGCTGATTGAAATTACGTTTTCATTTGTTTAATATCCCTGCTGAGATGAGATTATTATAATCTTATTAAGACAAACGGTGGTGAGTGTTAACAGTACTATTCGAGTCACGTGACCAGCTGTTGCTAGGTGCAGAAGTGCAGAACCACCTGTTTTTGTGTTGTGGGGCTACTTTTTATAGATAAGATTGTTCGAGGTTGCATTTGACACTTCCACTTGGATGTTAGTCATGTTACTAATACTCCCCTCTCCCTATATCCATTCACATATTTTAGTTTTAAAAACTTATGTTTAGTGATAGTATCAAAATAAATTGATGTGCTCCCTTTGTCTGTATTAAAACTTAATAAGTTTAGTCTTCATGGTATTAACTTACAAGTAATTGGTCGCCACATAATTTTTAGTTCCTCGAGCCACCGAATAATATTAGATAATTAGAATATAGAATTACTTAAAGAAACATTAAAGGGCAAGGGCAAAATCTTGAGTACTTTGATTGACCCTTGATGCTGTAAAGAGTTCCCAATTTTATTTTGTAGAAACCTTCTATATTGCTTATATTTAACGCAAAAAACGACATACTTTTTATATTGTAATAAAAAATTTGATTGTACTTTTTTCTTGTAAGTTTTTGTCAAATCATGTAGTCGGATCATTAGAGGATGGGCTTGGGGACTATATTGTTGGACTGATTATCAAATTTGCCTCTCTTATTTTATACGGTTTTCACAAAGGAGTCAATTAGTTTTTTATTAGGAGTTGTCCTTTTGTAGTGATAATACCAGTGAATATTGTTTTTGTTTCTTTGTTTATTGGGGTTTGGTAGATGACTTGAGGAATTAGTATGAAAAGGGAACAAATGGTATTGTATAAAAAAGAACTATTATCATACTAGTGCTACGCATAGAATATAGGTGTAATCATTAATGTCACAATATTAAAAGGATAACAAAATATGTGCAGAATGAGATGTCCAATTGGTCACATGTTTTGTGGTCCAGTTGGTCCTTCAATATGTGCTGTGGACATATTTGAACGTGTCTTATTGACGCGGTAAAGTTACCCACCGATTTTGACATCTTTATACAGCTGTTTGCTATAATATAAGTAGTCCTACTTCTTAAACACCTATGCAAATTGGGGCTTATTGTTTGTTAGATCCTCTTCCTTGTCTTCATCAATCTATGTGAAATAAAACAAGAAAGGAATAGGATTTTTAAGTTCCACAAAGGAATAGGATTTTGAAGTCCCACATTCATCCTGCTTCATTACTTTTAGTGAACAAGTTAATTGTACTTTGTTTCAGATCTTCAGTCATGGTTTTCTGGATTTTTGGCTATGGTTCATTGGTGTGGAACCCAGGTTTTGAATACGATGAGAAAGTGATCGGTTATATCAAAGACTACAGACGGGTTTTTGATCTTGGTAAGATATCTGTTGCGCTCTGAAATTTTGTGGGATAGACTATGCTTTGTAATTATGCTTACAAGAACGCCTTTGTTTGCCAGCATGCATTGACCACCGGGGCACGCCTGAACACCCAGCCAGAACATGTACGTTAGAATACAGCGAAGGATCGTTATGTGTAAGTTGAATTTGCAACAAACTGTTCTGTGACATCTAGCGTGAATGATTTAGAACTATTGCACAAGTTCTAGAATTTTCTTTTTGTATTTTGTGTTTATCTTAATTGATTATCATTAATAGCATTAGAGCAATGTAATGTTGTCGATGTGTATAGATATATTAATTTTATCATTTGTTCTGTTTTGCAGTGGGGTGCTGCTTATTGTGTAAAAGGGGGTCCTGAAATAGAATCAGCCGCAATGCAGGTAATTAATGCTTTCTTATAGCTACCCCATCTTTCTCCTTGTCAAATGTTCATGTCCTGACCAACTTATCCTTGTTTGCAGTATCTTGAGCGCAGGGAGTGTGAATATGATCACAAAATAACTGTTGATTTCTACAAGGTAAGAAATAAACCGATTACGTTTTTGTCGATTGCATCTGCACAGGTTTGTGGGTTCTAATGTATACACTTTCTGTGGTTTCAGGAAGGGGATGATCTTGAGCCTCTAGTCACTGATGTAATTGTGTAAGTTACATTTAATTTTCTTCCCGTGAATGCCACTTCTAATTATTACAAACTATCTATTCTTCCTCCAAATATTTATATTTATTCTCTATTGTGCAGCTTCATGTCCACTCCTGATACCGTATCGAACAAATATTATCTGGGTCCAGCTCCAATGGATAAAATGGCCTGGTGAGGGCCTTTTCCTTGTTAACTTTACAATATTAGTTGGGTAAATTGGTTCTCAGCATGTGCTCAAGGAGTATATTTCATGATGCAGGCAAATTGCAACTGCTTTTGGGCCATGTGGTAACAACAGAGATTATGTTTTCTTGCTTGAAAAAGCCATGCATGCTATAGGTAAACTCCTTAATGTACTGAATTTACATTACTTATCTGTGGTTTGCACTTGTTACTTCTTTTCTTTTTATGGTTGCAAAAACATTCAGCTTGATTCACTGAGTCATTGATCCATGAAGATAGGAATTCACTGTTTTCGGTTTTTCCCGTCATCTGTTTATGTATGAGGAGTAAATTGTTCGGTATAGTAAACCCTCATTCACATATAAGGGTATTTATGCTGCTAGGAAAACATATTGCTGCCTACATTTACGATTTTATACACGATATGCATTCATATATCCATAGTGCTGGTATTTACATTGTCACATAAATGCTATGCTTGCATGTCAACACGAATACGCTCATATATACAAGTGCACCGACAGATGGATGGATGAATGAACGAATGAACAACAGAGGACTAAAATTGTTTCATTTTTGTACAACTGTAGCATTTTTATTTATGTAACATGTCTTGGTTATTTAGAACCAAAGTCCTGAACTGACTTTCCTTATGCTACTTGGACAGGCCACGAGGATGATTACGTAATAGAGCTAGCAAACGAGGTGAGGAAGGTGCTTGATGTCGTGAAGTCAGCAACCAAAGAGAAAAACCTGGTTGCAGCTCCTCATGTTGTCAAAGATCATATTCCATCCCTCCAACTTCTCCCTCGCCAAGAAACCGTCGTGTTGGACTCGTGATAAAAGACATAGTTATGGAAGAATATTAGAGTTTAGGAAGATAAAGTACCTCTAATATCTGTTTACTGATGCCCTCCTAATCTCTTAATCTAGGCAATGAGTAATTACCTCACACGGTTATTCCTGATTGGAATAGAGATGTATTTGTAGTCTTAGCTTGAGCTCGTTAACCTTTTGCTTTGACTGCAACGAGGCAATTATGTAAGACAATTGACAATCACTGTTCTGTGTTCTGACCCATTGGGCTAATAAAATTTACTTCTATAATGTTCTGGTCCTAGTATTTTTTATTGTAAAAAAACAAAAAAAAAAAAATGTGCTTTAACTTGCAACCAATCTCCAAACACAAAACTACAAGAAAGGAGCATTGTTAGAGCGTAAGGGTTGACGGACGCCATATATGAGAAGGAAATTCAACAACAATCTCTAGCCTCGGATAATGGACGGGTTGGGCTGGATTGGATGCGGGTCAATAAATGTATTTGCAATCAACCTCCATCGCTCTTTTTGGGAAATGCACAATTAAATCCGCAACTCAATCCTCCAACTCCAAACACTTTCACAAAAATTTGATACTCTCTGTCCCTATCAGAATGCACCTAAAATATTTTGGGTGAAATTTAAAGAAAAGATAATTATTTGAAGAATACGACAAAAAAAAAACAAGTGGATAATATAAATGGGTGATTGAGATAAAAAGATAATAAGTTTGCAAATGAGAATAAAAGAAAGAAAGTGAGATCATTGCCATAAAGAGAAAGATACAAAATGAGTTCGACAAACTAAAGTGAAATGAAGTGTAAATTAAAAGGAACAAAAAAAGTATTGAGAACTGTCTATATTTTCTCCCGAGATATTTTTGACAACACTCTAATTTGAAAAATTCATTTCTTGATAATGATTACTTTTTAGAGTGAACATTTGGTACTCTATTGATAATATCAAGAGAATTAGTTCTTCTCTAGCGGTGCATAGTATTCACCTTGACGATGATGATTCTCGGATGAGTCTTAATGACAATTAAACCCTACATATGAAAGAAGCGGTAAAAAATAAAATACCATTAATTAAACGGGCAGTAAATATTAATATTTGATTGTTTGTCTTATCCATTCACTTAAAAAACAAAGAATAAAATTGGATTTGATATTTGTGTTTTTAATTGGATATGCAATATGAAATCAGTAAAGCCAATTAATAAATACGTTAGTTATTTCGGTTAATATATTCTGTTAGTAAGTATGTGAATCCAACTTTTATATACTCGATATAAGGTCGGATTAATTCCTTCATTCCGTTCATCAATTTACATAAATAAAATATGACATTTAATATTGGTTAATTTTAACAAAATACAACTTCATTATCACTTTGAAATAATACACTAATGTATACAATTAGTTCTCATGATTATGAGCTTCAAGTTTAGAATTAACTTGGCAGCTTTTTTGAAAAATGCTTTCCCAACTTATATCAAAGCTTTATTTGCATCATCAAATACAAATTTCAACCACAACAAAATAATCAAGAAAAAACATATAAAATACTTATATGATAAATGAAATAATAAGCAATCTAAACCCATACCAAATTTTTTAAAAATTAAAATTGACCGGAATGAGACTGAATGAAGCTCGCAAGATCTTAATAAAGATTGCAATTTGATTACGGTTAAACATGTTCTAGTCGGGTCTTAGACCAGTGCATGTAAATTTTTATGATATGTATCATGTCATTTCTATAGTAATGAAAGTTTGATCATAAAAAAATTTTCTTTAACAATTTTTATTATTACCTAACACCACATTTTCAAATGGTAATACATTGTAATAAATTTTATGAAAAAAATAAGATTGATAAAAAAATAGCATGATTAATTTTCTTATCAAGAGATATTTCTACTAAAAATACACTGGCTCATTATCATTCCCATCACTAGATACCAGTTACCATACTTATGGTCATTTGGTCATGTGCATTGTGATTTGAGAAGTGACTAAACAAAAACAATTGAAGGGCATAAATAGAATTTCCGGCTATCGACTTATTCAACAAGTCAGCTCAGCCCTCTCTCTGTTTAAAAAAGTGAACTCCTCCGGTTTTCCCCATTAGCGTTCTTCTTAGTTCTTCCAACAATCTGCAAACAGTAAAAACTGTCGAAAATCAGTGATTGAGATTACTGCAATTCTGAAAAATGGAATTCGACTCTCCTCATTCCATGGGAACAACTATTGTAGGTGTTTCTTACAATGGTGGTGTTGTTCTTGGTGCAGATTCCAGAACTAGCACCGGTAACTTTTTTCTTCCGCTGAATTTTTGTTGCATTTTCTCAAATAGCGTTTGAGTTTTAACTAGTTCGGAAATTCAATTTAGAGATGTTTTAATAATTTTGGTATTTTCTAAAAAATTGCAGGGGTTTATGTTGCCAATCGGGCATCAGACAAAATCACTCAACTCACAGACAATGTTTATGTTTGCCGTTCTGGATCAGTAAGTGTTCTTGCATTTTAGTCATTTCAAATTTTTGTAATTTTATTGTGGTGATGCTGATCAATTTAAGCGATATTTTCTATGGTTGTGGAATGTGTGAGCTTTAAAAAAGAGGTATATTCGATTTGGATGGAATGTAGAATTGAGCTTACAAATGGGACTTTTTCTCTTTTTTCTATTCATTTTTTTGGAGTAATACAGTCTGCAACATTATTATAGAACGATTAGGTTTGGGGGTCACTAAATAATGTGAACTCAGAATTAGTTGAAGTTGCAGTTGATATTCGCTGTTAAGGGTCAATGGGAAACAATGTATTTTTTACATATAAGGTTGCTACATCCGACCCTCATACCCTATAGGCTATAGTGAGAGCCGCTTAATGGCATTTGGGGTATTTGAATGTTGCTTGCCAACCTCTTTGGAGATAAATACATTCAATTTGTTTTTTAAAAGATGGTAATTAGGTGAAAAGTATGATCTTCATGGAATTCATTGCCATTGATATTTAAATTCTTGGGATGGTACACTGAGGAATTGGTGTTGCTTTCGTGATTTTGAATTGTCTTTTTTCAAGTGTTAGCATACTCTTGTACAACTGTGAAAATGTTTTGATCACCTTTATTTCTATGGGTTACATGTAAGATTTGATGTTTATAATTTTGTGATCAACAAAATATAGAGCTTTTAAAAGTTGTGTTTGTAACTTGGTATGGAGAGGTATGCATTAGGGAATTAGTGCGAGAGAATATGTGGGATGGAACTCTAGAATTTGCTAAAATAAAATGGTGTAAATGAATGGGAGTGGCCTTAAAATAAGACAAGGGAGATAGGAGTAATTGTTATAACAAATTGTAGTTTAGAGAATTTTATATGGTTTTTTGATATCTAGCTAGTAAAAACATGTACTTTTTCTTGAGTTGTATTGAGCTAAGGGATTGTAGTTTAGATCGCTTTTGCTTGGATCTTAGTTGAATGTATGGCTATTAGGGCATGAGGCACACGGAGCGATGGTGGCTTTGCATCAAACCACCCAAGAGCAATTCCATTCATGATAATTTGGTTCATGTAATAGGATAGATGATAGAATGATGAAACAAAAAGATTTCCCACTATTTCACCCATGAACTATAGGATCATGGGATGCTTTTTAATTGAATTAATCATAAGATGTTTTAATTTTACCTCAATCAGATATGCTTTAGGGGCATATTTATGGACTATAAATTATAGCAAAAAAATATCAAAGGTTTCCAAGCTGAGTTGTCATGTTAGTTTTCATCTAGAAATGTTATTGTAAT
Organism: Amaranthus tricolor; assembly: GCF_026212465.1. NCBI lineage: Eukaryota > Viridiplantae > Streptophyta > Magnoliopsida > Caryophyllales > Amaranthaceae > Amaranthus > Amaranthus tricolor. Next base: position 10,572,427 of record NC_080059.1, on the reverse strand, counting down.
CTATTATAGTACAATGAGCTATCATTGAAGGTGCTGTTGATACGATTTCTCAGTTCTTTAAGTATGTTCAATGTGCAGGCTGCTGACTCTCAGATAGTATCAGATTATGTACGTCATTTTCTTCATCAGCACACGTAAGACTACTACTCAACTTTCAGCTTTCATGCTATTGTCTGTGATGAATTTGAACTTCTGGTATCTGGGAGTCCTATAGCATTATCATTGATTGGTGACTTTTGTTAGCTAACGTATTCTATGGTTGCTGCTTGGTGAAATTTTTAAGGAAAAATAGCTAAGAAAAAATGCAATCTTTTTCTGGTTTTCTTACAATAATCCAACTTTTAGTTAACTATGAATTATCCCTAGTATATGGTCATGTTTCGTGTAGCATCGTTGGCGTGGAGGAAGTACTGATGAGTAGATTTTTTCTTTTTATATCTTTTCAAAGTTTCGATCCTTTGACATTTGACTTCATATTGAATTTCACTTGGTTTTGTTCACACTCTTTGCTCCAATCTTTTGTGATTATGGCATTGTTGTTGTTGTTCACACCCTTTATTGTCTTTTCCTTTTTCGATTATTTATTTATGTCATCTGATAATTTGTCTATGACAGGATACAATTGGGGCAGCCCGCTACCGTCAAAGTTGCTGCCAATCTTGTTAGACTCCTAGCGTATAATAACAAGGTTGGAAATCCTTTGAAATTAAATTTTTCCTAAACGTCTTGAAATTTCATAATTCCAGTTGAATGTGTGGCTACCTTATGTTGTACAATCGAGATTATTGTGCATTGCTATGTAGGTGCATGGTAAAAAATTTGCTTTTACTTGATGATTCTTTGCATATTTTGTTCTGTTTCTTTGTTTAAGTCACTTAACCTTTTATTTAAATAGTCATAAACAATAGATAGTTGACATTTGTCTTAAAACTAGTGTTTTTTCTCACTCTTGATTTTTTCCTTGTTGCCTCTAGTTTTTGTGAAAACATCTTAGAGCACCAATTTGACATTTATAACTTAGTAGTTGTTTCCTTTTCAATTGATATTTTGATAATGCATTAAACTTTTTTTTTTTTGTTTTTTATTAATCGTTTTGCAAACTTCTATAGGACATGCTCCAAACAGGCATGATTGTTGGAGGATGGGATAAGTATGAAGGAGGTAAAATATATGGAATTCCACTTGGTGGAACAATCATAGAACAACCTTTTTCCATTGGAGGTAAGTTGCTTCTTGTGCGCACTCTCCACTTTTAAAGTTATGGTGTATTGTCATAAATGTCTAAGATGGCTTTTGTTATTCTTGTTTACTCAAACTCTCTATTTCACTTAAAGCTCTTATGTTAAAACACTCGACACCCAGATTCGGTCATATTCATGTGTACATTCAATTTGCTTATGGACTAATATCATGTAAATCTTTATGCGTCAGCTCAGTTTGATAGTTGGACACTTCAATGTCCACGACATGAGGCACCAAAGTTGATAGACATAGTTTCTAGCTCCGATTTACTAAGCTTTAAAAATATTCTAAGTTTGTGGTAAACTGCTTCTCGAGACTTTGATTCATGTTGATGGCTTTGGCTAAATTGATGTTTCTACTAGCTTTTGGATTTTCTAATCGATTTTATGCAAACGTTTTATCTTATGGTCAGTATGAATAAATCACTACCCTTATTCATTTGATGGGTTCCTCATTGTTATCTTTTTTTGATGAATATGATTTAATTATATATAAAAGGTTTGATTCTAGACTAAAAGATGGTTTATTGTTTTGTGATAAGAGTTGCGACATAGTGACACTAAAGGATTTTTTATCCACTATGAGTCCCTAAAGTTTGAAGGATGAGTTTAGTAAAGATGAAGGGATAACAAACATTGGATAGTACATCAAGTTGGTTGAGTTCTTAATATGACACATTTGATAGCCTTTGATTAAGATCGGGATCTTGGAACAATAGTAGCTTGACTAATAGGTTTTTTAAAGCTAATGGATATCATGGAGACAAGAGTACCAGTCACGAGAGTTCAAATTAAGTCGGAGTAAGACGTAGTATAAAAAGTATGACTGTTACATAAACGAGATAATGAGAGGAAAAAATCGCTCAAAGTGGATGCTTTAAATACCTTGAGTTCATCAGAGTAGAGGGACATCTAACAAGTTGTAACCCGCAAAATTAAATGTGGGTTGCAAAAATAGAGAGCACTACTGGGATATTATGTGATCGAGGCGTCCCCCTAAAGATAAAGGACAAAATCTATTTAACGTTGATTCGACCAACGTTACTATATGCATCAAAATGTTTGGCTTTTAGAAAGGATCATAGTTGGAAGACGAGAGTTGCGGAAATATGAATGCTTCAATGAATGAGTAGACATACTTTGAGGGACATAATTCGAAACGAAGATATAAGAAATAGTTTAGAAGCTGCAAATATTGAGGAATAGATTAAAGAAATTTAGTTGAGATGGTTGGGATGTGTGCAAAGTTGAGGTATTAACGAACCGATAAGGAAGATAGAAAGTTGAAGCTTAGGGGACTTATGAAAAGGGCGAGGACGACCGACGATGACTTGAAGGGGGGGAATGAAAAACAATATGAAAAATCTAGACTTTCAAATTGGGAATATAGAAAATCAGAGTGAATTGAGAAAAAGAATCCATGTGGACGATCATTGAAACTGAAATATTGGTTTATGTAGCCAACGTCAATCTTTTGGTAATTAGGCTCTAGAATTGTTGTTCTTGTTGTGTTAAACTTAGTTTGGGTAGGAGGATCTTTAGGGGAGGATATAACAATGTGATCTTGTTTACCCATCTTTGTCACTGATATGGCTTTGAATTTTTCTTCCTCGTTATGCCCACTTTTATTTCGCTATAGTTTATAAAAATATTTCAAGAACTATATAGTGTTCCCTTTGATGAATCATCAAACACTTTCTCCTTTTTGCTTGATTACTTGTTGCTTTATTTATACAGATGATTAAGTTGCTAAGGGATTCTTTTGCAGGTTCTGGCTCATCATACCTATATGGTTTCTTTGATCAAGCATGGAAAGAAGGAATGTCCAAGGATGAAGCTGAGGTATTTCGGATTGTTGTTTGTGCACTAGAACACATAGAATATTTCTCAACTAGATGAAATACATTAAAAATATTTGCAAGAGGAACACTCAACTCTAAGAATGATTGATCAAGCATGACGATTTCAACATTTACGTGAGTGTTAGGATGTTCTAGGAGGGGGTCTAATCTCCCTCCCAACCTAGCTACCACTCGATCTCTTGGAGCAACATAACTTTGTTGTACCAACAATGAAGAAAACTCAAGTCACATATCAAAGAGAAACTCATATCATTGCAATAAGTCTGAAAATGTTTGATGCCCAAAGGGCACTTCCATACAAAAATAACTTCCTAATCAAAGAAAATTTGTGCTCCTTGTGATCTCTACTAATGCTTCTAGCTCCAGTTTCGATGTTGTGCATTTGCTATTACTTATTTATTCCCGACCAATCCGTTAGCTCCTTGTTACTACATGAGTCTAGTTCAGTCTCCCCTTCTTCCTAAGAATTGTCCTTTATTATCGATGACTCAAAAAGGAGAAAGACTCCTAATGTTGACTATTGTTGACTCACCATGTGACCCCTTCAACTTAATTTTGTTAGCTTTTACGCCACGTTTGCATATTTCTTGAACTGGACCCTCATTTATGGTTACCACCTGCTTCTTGTTATGTGAACTAGTATGACGAAAGTGAACTCACAAGCTCACCCACCTTGAACTTATGCACAGTCAAGTTGGCCTTGTTAGTCTTTCTCTTGTAAGTTGTAAGACTCATTTCCTTACTCAAACTTTCTTTCTTCAAAATGACGTTGTAGGTTTGCTTCTTGATTTTTGAAGTCTTTATCTTTGATGGTGATAGTAGCTTTAAATTTTCGTAACACCGCTACCCTGGATAATATATACATTGGTTCACCCATTATGTTTTGTTGTCATATTATGACTACCTAGGTTATCTGAATAAAATATGACATGCATCCATGTTCTAAACATCACATAGTACCTCATTATTATACAAACACCAAAAAAGCCACTAGACATAGCTTTCAGACAGAACTTGTTACTATTTTAAATTATCACACAATATCCTTGACGAACTTTATGTTGCCCAACCCACTTGTGTCAATAGTTTTCTAAATTTGTATAACAGATTTCAGAATGACAACAGCACTAGTATCACTTCCATTAGCAATATGACCTGGCAAATGAACTTAGTTTTGTCTTGCATTGCTCTTCCATTTTCAAATCCATGTTCACCATTCCCTTGTATTGCGGTCTAGATGCAACTCAATCCTTTCTTTCATCACATCATTAGACTGAACAGTTAACCAACCTAACCTTATGTCCACACTCTATTGTTAGTTTGTCAAATTCGCGTACATACAAACATAATAAGTAGTTTGCATTTGTAGTCTTCAAGAATGTATTTTATGCGCAAATTTTTCATTGATTCGTCCCAATTGTTAATCTTGTTCTTAACATGTTGTAAACGCTGCTTTAATTTTCTTTCTAACTACTCCCTTTGTCCCATTTTAATTGCTACAAATGGTTATTTGTTGCTAGTTTTTATAAAGTTAGCTTTTGATATTGGTTTGGTATATATTAATTGAATTACAAACCAAATAATTTACTTTTATTTTTGAAAATTAGTATTAGCATATGGACTATTCTAATACTTGACTTTTACCATTTAAATCTTACTAAAGTTTACTCTTACCATTTTATTTGACATAATGTAGGTTTGGGTTGCATAATACTTTCCTTGTAAAGATACTTTGCAACTAACTTGGGACAACCCAAAAAGGAATATGTAGCAAAGAGTTTGGGACAGAGAGTAATTGGCTGTCTTTACTATCAATTTCACCAACTTAAATTGCATTTCTTTCGAGGTGTAGAGAAACTCAAAGAAATTTACCAGTTTACGCTGCCATTCAATGAAGACTTTCAGATCACTGCTATTCCAAAAAAATCAATGAGCTCCGTTTCAATGTTCTGATTAACCTTTGCTTGTGTTTGCCGATTAATAACTACCTCCTTGTTTGATTGCTCATCATTCTTACACATTAGCAACCTTTATAAGAGTGTCACTATTATGTCTTGATTTCTGCCGCTAGTCCCTCCAAGTCGTTCAATTGATCATCATTGCTCCACACCCTAATTTGAAATGCAAAGATACAAACAAAATTACCAATCCGCACCAAACTGGTCGTAAAACCCAGTTGTTACCACAAAGTAGTCCAATACGGCACTACCAACCCAAAAACCTTTGTCTTCACCAAATTACCTCAAATTTCAACCAAGGCTTTTCACCATATATTAGATGTTGAATGTTGACACTGACAAGACTGAATTTTAAGGCACCAATTTTCTGGGTTATTATTAATATGGAACTAACCGGCTTTCATACAACTTAATTTTTGCTAATCCACTCTCCTATCAAAACTAGGCTCCTTTACCTTTCACTTGGCACCAATATGGAACTTTTGATGTACAAATAACAAACACACGATAAAAACAAAATCTAACTACAATTCTCTAGAAAACAAGTTTTTTCGCAGCTACTTGAACCTCCTCCATAACTAAACCAAATCTCTTGGAGAAGACCTACTTTGGGGAAAAAAACAACCATAGACACAGTTGAAAGATAAGTCCGAAAATGTTTCATGCCCAAAGGAAACTTTGAATGTTAAAATAATTTCCTAAACAAACAAACTGCCCTCAAATAACTGATCACAAGAAACTAAATTGATAATAAAACCCAAGTAAACAAACTACAGACAACCACACACTTCATAGTTGTTTTTATTAACGGCTGCTGAGTCCTCTATCTATTGTGACTGGTTGTGACTTAAGTATAGTGAATTCCTCCAGACACGGCATTGAGTCATCAAGGTGGAGACGTGAGTCGGTGTGTCTTCTGCCCTCCTCTGGCTGCCCATGTCTGCTCCTCGCCGTCTCTGCTGATGCTTCCACTGCCATTTTGTTTCTTGTATTTTGCATTTGCTATTATTTCCGACCAGTCCTTTAGCCTCTTGTTCCCACATGAATCAAGTTCATATTGGAAGCATCGAGTCATCAAGGTAGAGACGCCGAGTCGTCGTGTCTTCTGCCCTCCACTGGCTGCTCCTGTCTGCTCCTCGCCATCTCTGCTGATGCTTGCACTGTCAGTTTGTTTCTGGTGTTGTGCATCTGCTATTACTCCCAACAGTCTTTTAGCCTTGTTCTCACATGAATCTAGTTCATATTGTGAGACTCATTGCTGTATTTAAGAAACTCCTTGTTTGTCTCATTAATAAATACCCCCAGTTATTATCTGGATTTCATTGCTGTTTTCGCTACATGATAAGTTGGAGAGAATGGATGGCGAGGTGTATAATGTTAGGTTCAACCATTCAAGGGATCAAATCGCATACTTAACAATTTTAATGGCTCATAGACATAGTATACACAGAGAAATCAGTTAGGCCCTCAACACTCACCACTGACCGTCACCACTTCCGTGCAGCTGCGACACTAATTTAGCAACCCAAAATACCCAGATCTGATATTTGAAACCATCTACAATCACGGTGAGTGGTGACTCCCAGTACCCCAATCACCTACCTCTTCGATTAGATCCGATCATCTTAAGCTTGCAATGTCCTGAAGAGCCTTTCATTATGCCAGGATTAAAGGTTGCCAAAATTAGTTTGCAATATCTCGTGCTTCGTCATTCTCATATCCACCTTTCACTCTCATCAGTGGTGTCATAATTTGCTTGATTCTATCCTCTCCAAATATGTTCTCTCTATCCTACAGTTCATCAATCTCTTGAATTTTTACATAACCTGTTTTGTCTTCTGCCTTTCTTCTGCCAAAATGTTTCATTTTTTCCGGATATGAATCAATGTGCAAAAGGTCTTCTTTTCTATTGTTGTTGGGTACATAACATTTCCTTTGCACTTTCAGTTTCCGGTTTTTGATAGTTGCTACACTTCTTATTTTCATGCTATGCAGTGTACTATTTTAATCCATAATATATTTAGTTGCATATAATTGAAAATTATAAAAAGTTAATATTATGAAAATATATATTGCAACAAAACAAACAAGTTCCACTTGACTTTTTTTCTTGTACATAAAGTTCAAGATGTAAGACAATATTGTTGGATCAATAGTGTCTACTACGCAAGTGTAGCAAGTATTAAAAGCCAGAGGTAGTATCATTGAGTTTGTACTTCTATTTGATATTCAAGGCACAAAGAGAAGGTAGAAGACCCTAAAAAGTTGGCCACATGTCTATTTTAGGTCTATCTAATGTTAGAACACTTTCGGATGTTAGTAAATTGTACTTTGCACTTTCTTATATTTCCCTTTATGACGCCCTTAGCAGCAAAGTTTATTACTTTGGTGTTGTTAAAGAGGTAAAATTCAAGTTGTGAAGAATTGAAGATGGAGTCGGAACTGAGGGAGTATTATCCTTAACAAATCGATTGATTTTGTATTTTTTTGATTGAGTTTGTCCATATCATGCAGGAGTTAGTGAAAAAAGCAGTCTCCCTTGCTATTGCTCGAGATGGTGCCAGTGGTGGTGTTATCCGGACTGTCATTGTAATATATTCTCTTCCCTTTTGCCTTACATTTGACTTTCTGCTGCTTAACTTATTAGCAACTAACTACAATGTCGAGTAAATCAACTGTGATTGTATGGTTTCAGATCAATGAAGATGGAGTGACTCGAAACTTCTACCCCGGTGACCAACTCCCATTGTGGCACGAGGAAATGGAGCCACATAATTCTTTGTTGGATATTTGGGGAGCTGCTGCTGCGAGCCCTGTTCCAATGGCGGAGTAGACTGTAACCTCAAACATGTGTATCACTTAGTTATGAACAATATCGCTTTCTTTTTCACACTTTTGTATTTCGACTTAGCATCTTTGATTGAATTCATCCGTGGAGTGTATGGTGCTGTGCTCATAATCTAGTGCCCCTGGATTATGTTTCTTATTTATGCATTTCCTCCTCTTCCTCCTCTTCCTCCTGTCTCCATTCTGTTTCTTATTTTTTTTTCTGTAATTGTACTCAGGATTATGCATGCTTCTATTGCTTAATAATGAGTACAGATGGAAGAGAATGAAAGAATAATAATGACTGGAAAACGGAGCAATGACGTTTCTCTTATTTGGATATCTAAAGGAGAGGGGAGAGCAAATGCGGAAAGAGAATAGGAGGAACAATTCCTCTTCGTTTTGCACATAACAAATCGTTTTGAAATTGAAATGATTTGGAAGGAACAAATTAATATTTCACTATTGACAGATTTGGAAAGAGAAGTTGCAAACAAATTGGAATTTGGATTTGTGAGGGAGAGATGAGAGAAATTGATGATTTTGAAGGGAGATTGAACACAAATTACCACCATTGTTGAAGCTTTGAAGTTAAAGATATGGAGATGAGAAGGGGACAGGAAGATGGGTAGGATTAACCAGGTTATGTTAAAGTCGAAGGTAATTTAAGTAAGTCAAAAGGTAAATTTAAATGTTAAGAGGTGATTTAAGTTTAAGATTATAGAATTCGATTAGATTCAGCAATGCGAATGTTTTTTAAATTTTTTTAGTAGTAATTCCTAAAAAGTATACTAAATTGTCTTGATCTTCACGGCTTTTTACAATAGATTCTTCAAACAAATAACACAAAAATATTCCCAAGAAAATAAAGAAAAAAATATGATACTCATAATTGAATAATACTTGCTTCAACTTGTACATTTTGGAAGAGCAAAAAAAAATCTTAATCTTAAGTGTAAGTGATAGAAAAAAACTAAAACTTACACTCAAAATAAATTGCTTTTTCTTTTATGTCGTAATAGAATCCTTTTCAAATTCAAATCTAGCAACAAATTTGAGTCATTGCAAGATAGCATTGAGTCGTTTCTTTGTCTTAGCTTTATCGTACCCAAAACCGACAACCGTCCAATATCATGCATTGAGTCAGCGACCACAAGTGCCTACTCCACGCCTTAGTTTGTCTAATGTCTCAACTTCTTCCCATGCAAGTCACGTACATGCACACCGTGCTTATGATCACATTGTCACCAAATCTATAAACACATATAAATCTAAGCTATAAATTTAGCCACATCCATATGTTAGTAGCTTAATAATAGACTGTATTAAGCCATTCCACAAGCAAAACATACTTATTTCTTGAGCTTAATAGTCGGCTATCATGCCTTTCCAATAATGATATTCATCCTGATGGGTTTTCCAAGCAACAAATCTCAGGAACTGCTATAATCAAAAACCACTGATGATTTTGCAAGACTGACCGCTTTATATATGGATACCAGAGTTATTTTAGGACGCATTCAGACCGATTGATTCAAAATTACCTCAAATGATTTAGGACACATTTAGACTGAAAACAAGCTCTTACAGGATCATCAGCTGGGCTCATCAATCAAGTCTATAAAATTAAAGCCACAAAACATACACTTGGCTGATGTCGTTTACTAAGAGCACTTCTGACTTGTACGATTATACGAAAATAGAAAAAAGTTCCTTGATTCACATCAAAGTCGATCTACCAAAATGTCATCACTATGCACTGTGCTTAGACGCTAGACCAATTCATTACGACTACAACAATGATCTTAAGCCTCTCATGTAATCTAATTCATTTTGCATATAATGTAGCCAAGAGAGAATCACAGTGCTGATCAATGAATAACAGGCTTCAGAGGATGGCCCCTCAGCTGCGATAGCTCAATATGAGCATCCAAGTCTTCATCCAGCTCACCTATTATGCTTCTGTAAACATTAATGATGACGATTAGTACCAAAATAGCAGCGTACGTTATGTATAAGACATAACTCACAAGGAGAGGACACGAAAGCTATTAGCTTTACTAAAAGATTAATTCAACTATTTTAGAAAGAAAAAGAACATACATGTTATCACCTCTGATGATGTACAAACCAAGGACAATTTGTTGGACTCCTTCCTGCAAACAAAAAATGAAAAAACTAATTAATTGAGAAACGGTTTCAACGTACATGCCTGGTTTTAGTCAACCATGATATGAATCAAATCAAGAGCAACAATGGACAAAACGAAAAGTAAAGTTAAAGGAACCCGGTCCCCTCAAAACCCCATGGATACTTCTGGGGGGGGGGGGGGAAGAATGAAGCTTTTCTTTTGGTAGTTTAGTAAAAGATTACTCCACTGCCACTCATGACTCCACTACTAAAATGTCACCTTCCTGCCATGGAGCCTTTTTATTACTCTTTCTCGAGAAAAAAAGGGTATTGAATATTTGACAATGAGTTCAGGTGTCAAAAAGTTTTTGGTCCAATATGAAGTGTTGAAGTGTTCAACCCATATCTGAGTGTTGAGGATAGAACACTGGCATTTGAGGGAAAATGATAAGTTTGAGCTTCACAGGTAAAGCTACAGCAACATGATAAGAGGATACAAGAATGGCACTTGCCGTGGGCCGATGGAGAGGAATGGGAGCCGGTTATGGCTACTGAAAGATGGTGGACTCATGAAAGGAGTGCAATGTTGGTGAAGCTAGAACGAGTCCAGACTCCAGAGTGCTCGATGATGGTCAAGGTTGGATACAAGAAGAGAATTATTTGAGTAATCAATAACAAGGGTGAAAGAAAATTCACACACAAATTCAAACACCCTCCATGGAAAAGATCGGTTTTCAACTTTTCATTAACTTTCTGTTTCTCAAAACCCCAATACCATACACCTCTGTAGAAAAGACTTGCTAAAATAGAAAAATACAAACCTTGGTAGAAAAAACCCTTTCATGTGATTCATCAAGAATTATATTAGTTGCTTGGTCAAAACCTTTTAGGATTCCCTGAATAAAGTACAAATCATTATGATCAGACAAATATGCATGTGTTCAAAAGCAGAGTATAAAAGCCAAAAAGCACATTCAGCTACTAATTCAGGTGACATGCAAACTCACTACTATGTTGCGCCCATCATTGGTAATAATTGAAATCATTTCTGCAATGAGGACAAGAAAAGAACGCTCAACACTTGTTAATCAATAATCATACAAAACCATTCTCAAGCTTCAGCCTAAAAGTGAGCATACAAGGTTCTTTATAACTCAACCAACATTCAGATAATGAATTTACAAAAAATAATTTTAGCATCTGCATCGTTAAAAGACCACCTTACTCAAGTTTGTCAATGAAAACTGCTTAGAATTCGCAATCAAAATAATTCAAACCACTTACGATCTACAAGAGGCTCAAGTCCGAGTCCTGTAGACATTGCGCAAACTCACTCTGAAAGCCAACAATCAACTAGAAAATCCTGTGAGTACACTGCAGTGAAGTAAAAAAAGGATAATTAGCGTCCACAAAAGAGAGTAAGATAGAGCATATGTGGTCATTGAGAAACACAATCCTAAGTCTCAAAGACATTAAACATATGGTGCCTGCATCGAGTAAGGAAGACACTGCTCACATTGAATGACCTAGAAAAAGTGATAGTCCCTAGAACTCGGACACCCCTATATGACCCTGACAGTCAAAATTAACATAAAATCTCCAGATTTCATTCTCCAACACCAGTCATCATAAACAGTATGTAGAAATCAAGGGATGAGCGCGAAACAATAGCATCTTTTTTAGAACTTGTATCTGAAACCTCGAAAACAAACAAATTGGGTGCAAAGAAAGATGTATCATCTGGAGATGCTAATAATTTTACTCACCAGACTGCTTAAAGGGATTTACTTTAAATTATTAAGCACTCAGGATACATTACAGCTAGAAGTCGGCAAAAAAGCCTATGTGATTTTCTCTAGAAAAATCTCATCATATCTAGACAAAAAAAAAAAAAAAAAAAAAAAAAAAAAAAAAAAAAAACCCTAACCTAATAGCTAAAAAAATACTAGCCCAATTAGCACAATGAAAAAGGTGATACTCTGAGAAGGAAAAGTTTTACTAACATCATTTTTTCAAGAAAAAATAGTTTACTAATTCCTACTGTGTGTGGGCAATAATCACAAATTCCTATGTGTAATAAAAATTTCTTAAGGTCCAACAAATAATTCAAAGTAAAATGTGCGAACAAAAGAAAGAACAAATACAAGCAGCCAGGAAACTTCTCTAAAGCCAGGAAAATTATAGAACTGGCATTTAGTCACTTAACATGTCGATATGAACCATAAATATATTCGAGAATATCGTAAAAAGGATATACAGATTCAATCCATGTCGTACTTTAAAGAGGGGTGGGACATCAGACAAAAATTCTAGCCACTATCTTTTAATGTACAGATTTTGTGTTATGGCGAAGGAGAGACAAATGAACATCATTTTCGCGCTCTTATCAGATTTCGCAATTTTCATTTAACAATAACATATCATTTATTTTCTTTTGTGCATTTAGTAAAAGGTTAAAGCTAGAATCTTACACATCTCGCACTTCATTCAACGTTATTACATCAAAGATTATGTATTCTTGCATTCCAATTTCCAAACAGTTTCATACTAATAGCTGTCTTATATCTAGCTCTGGACCTTGCTCATAAGACTATTTTGCCTCATCATCCTAAACTCCTTGTATTTTGCCTCATCATCATCATAAGACTGTTTTCTTGTACCCTCATCACAACAGATTTGAGTCAAAGCGGTCATACAAAGTGCTAGAAGCTCGTGATGAACGCTAATTAGCACAGTAATTGCCTCAAATAGAAACAACATTTTAGCTCCAATTGAGAATAAGTCCACTTCATTAGATAATCTCCTCTACAACTATGCTACAAAACCCAAGCATTTCTAATTGATTACACTATACTCCCTCCAATTCAAAGAAATTGTCCCACTTGATTTTTTGACACTTTCATTGATCTCTTAATTTGTATTTGATTCTTAATCTAATTGTCAAAATGTAGTCAAGTAATGTAAATTTTATTAATTTCATTAATTTGATAGTGTATAAAAACCAAATGAAGCAATTGGTGTGAATTAGAGGGAAATTCAATTAGGAAACTAACATTTAGGGCTCACACACTATGGGAGTGTTTGGTATGAGCTTTTAATGTTTAATTAAGAATTCACTCAACTCATTCCATTACATCATGTTTAATATGAGATTGGATTAAACCAATCTCTCCCTTTCATAAGGATAATGGATAGCTCCTAATGATTACCACTCATTTCTCACCATAAACCAAGTCCTTTTTTATTCTCTGTTTCTTCTTATTCCTCGCACATGTTTATACCAAAAAATTATTAGTAACATTTGACATCACCCTTATCTCTCTTTTTATATTCTCTTTCCATTACATTTTTATTTGTCATACCAAACACCTCCTTAATGAATATTGCAAAAATTTTAATCCAATAAGATTGTATTTACATATGAACAACTAATTCTTTCTGCACCAACTCTGCATATGTAACATCATAATCAAAAAATCTTATTTTTACTCCACCTTCTACTCTCATATTAAGAAGCATTTCCTAGCTATGATTGAAATATCTTCAAACTTATTAAAAAGAAAACTATTCTCAAACTTCCAATATGAAATCCCTAATGAACATTCACAAAGCATATATATATATATATATATATATATATATAATAACGTGAGCAGAACAAACAATAAAAAAAAAAGACAAAAGACCCAATAAAATTTCATTTAATGATGCAATTTGTCAAGAGAATTTCCCACTTGGATTGAACATAAGTATAATATAATTTCATTATAAAGCCTATTAAAAAGATGAAATAATAGGTAAGAATTGAATAAGACATACCATACGTAAAATGGAAGATAACGCAAGATAGGATGAATTGAAAGTTCCAATTAAGGGCAAACAAAACAATTATAGAAGTGAAAATTTTCAACTAAATATATTTTAGCGATATTAGCATAACCATCGGTGATTGCTACAAATGACAGTTGATTTTGTCAAAGATAAGAGGAAATTGACTGAGGATTTATGGCAGCGGGAGGGAAAATGGGAGCTTGTTTTTCTCAATGGTATCTTCTAGGTTTTTGGGGATAGAGCTGACGGTAGTGATGCCATTAGGAGTGGTTGGCAAATCCTTGATACTCAATAAGTTGATAGTTGATTGGAGTAATTGATTTTATTAATTGTATCATTTAGTTTTGATCACGTTTACCAAATATTAGGATGTTAACTGACATTTGAGATGTATTTGATAGTTTAGTCCAAATGGTATGTAACATATCTTTATCATGACATCAATCAGACAAAATTATTTTAGGGTTTATGCTAGTTTTGAACAATTATACTCCTATAACCTCAGGCAAGCAATCAAAGTAAAGAAATGAATGGTAGGTCTTCAATACAACAGTTTCTATATTTAGCAACATAGCACAACTGCATAGTTTGGACGGATACAAAAGGTGGACAGTTGACTCGTTTATTGATGGCAAACCTTACATCCATTCAATTTCAAAGTACATGGCCTTATATTGTTTTGATCGACACCACATACAAAACCAACATGAAGTGAACGCATGTGAGATTTTTGATATGACCCAAACAAATCACAACTTTTTGGTAGCAATCTAGCTGATGAAGGATGAAGCTGCAATTTTGTACGACCAACTTAATATCTCATCAATAATGGACTCATTTCCGTTACAGCTAACCAATTTCACTTCTCCATCAATAAGGGACTCATTCCCATTCATAAAATATAATTCAAAAATTATCAATAAGCGAATCCTTCCCATTCGATCTCATATAGTCCAACATTCCACACTTGCAACATCAAAACTCATTCTCTACCATTTTTATATATCAATCCACACTCGAAATAGTAACGTAATAATGTTTAATAGCAAAGCATAGTCAACATAATTCATACAATATTGTTACTCAATGAAACATATTCAAGATGCATGCAAGGGTAAGCTACTGCGTGTACTTACCTGCAATTGCAAGACAACAAGTCACAACAATCACTTGGAAGGAGATTCTTATGCCCCTCTTATTAAATGGGCACCTATACACGTTTAAAGTAAGACTAATAAGTCTAATTGACTTCATTTATGACCTACTTGCTCTTAGAAGTACCCCACTACCATCCTTACAAGTCACAACTCATATGCATACGCACTCTAACCATACACACTACATGTTTACTCATGAACTATACCAACAATTCAATCTAACCATAACATTAGTTTCCATTCAATTCTAAAATAAGGTATTTTCAAGAGGAAAAGATTTAATTTATACACTTTTGCAATAAACAAAGACTATGTGGCTTATACCGTATAATGTAATGTACCACACTCAAGTTCAATGATTCGATTCATGATGATAATGATTTTTAATCACATTTGCTACATTCCTCGAGGTTTGAAGTGACAAAGAAATAAAACAAAGCAATTGGTAGCTTAGACAACTCACAACACTAATTTTGTATGACTTAACCACATTACAGAACTTGGAACAACAATTGAATAAACTAATCATTAAACATTAATCATGTACACACAATTAACATTTAACAGCGATTAAAAGTGACTAACAATCCTAATTATTTCTAACCATCAATACCACCATTATTAATTAAAATTAACCTATCAAAAGCTTTTGAATGTAATTTCATCCACTCCTTCTCCTATTTTCATCCCTGATACAAAAATAGTACATACTACTTTTATTTTCATCCCTAATTCAAACCCTAACTTACTCATATTCAATTCACCATTCTAACAATAACCCATTATAATTTTAATAAGATTTAACTTAATTTAAACTAAGATTCATGAATTTATCCAAAAATTTATAATTAAAACACTAAATTAACACGAGAAAGGAGCTCACAAAAATGGAGAAAGGAGTAGAGGCGAGCGGACAGGGGCTGTGCGTGCGACGGCTAGTGGCTGCGGTGTGCGGCTGCTGACGTGAGAGACTGCGGATACTGGCGGCAGCCAGCAACTGACTGGTTGCCGGTTCTGGCGGCTGCTGTGGTTGGGTTTTTGGTGGCTGGTTTGTCTTGTGAGTGAGGGAGATGAGGAGAGCAAGACGAGGTTAATGAAAAAGGAAAAGAAACGTGGGGGGAGATAAAATGTGTATTCAGTTTTCTTTTTCTTTTTTTTCTAATGAGGGAGATAAATAAAGGAGAAAAGACAAATTCTAATTATATTTTATTTGGGTATTTTACTTGTAAGATCCAATAAAAGTTAATTCCAGCTCATATTTAACTTTATCACAATAATAAGTGACTACATTAATAAAATGTATATAATTGTTATGAAAAGTAATACCTTCTATCCAATTTATTAGTCACAATTATTTTTTCACATTTGCAGAGACAATATTTTAACTCTTAACATTTCTAATTGTTCTTCATTGAAAATTATAAAAGTTGTTATTAATAATCCTTGTATTGAGACGAATCAAACAAGATCTCACGTGACTATATTCTAACTTATAAATTAAAAATAAATAACAAATTAAGAGCGATAAAAATGAGGCTAATGGATAGAATATGGGAGAGTATTATAATAACTAATATAAATATTTGTTAGCCAATATATTAAAAATCATTTTCGAAATATAATTTAAATTATTTTACTAAAATCAAATAATTACAAGGTGTTACAGGATAAATAAACAATTCTTAGTTTATCATATTGAGGATGGAGAGGCATTAGAAGTTCTGTAGAAAAGGTACCCTAAATGAATCAATATGTAAATACAATAGAAACACATCAACTTTTGAATGTAACTTCATCTACTCCTTCTATGCATATGCCATTTTTAACCCAAAAAACTCAATATCCTTTTGTTCTATTGTCCTCTTGTACTCCTAATGAACGCCCTCAAATTCAAATTTCAAATGATATAAGGTTAACTTAGAAGCAACAAATGTGCATGTATCTTTAGGAGTTTAATAGGATCAACAATTCGAGGCATATGTTGTGTTGCCTCTACACTCAGGGATATTGGCTAGTGCATGCATATACCACTTATATGCTTCGACATAGCTAAAGTTCATCACCTAGAGCACGTAATGTGCCAATAATGGTATAAGGCATCCCTCTGGCATGCGACAATATGTTGAGTTGCATCGCAATTCGAGAAAGAGCCAATTAAGCCCTAAGAACTGGAGTGAGATCAATGGACGTCAATAGCTCGTTGGGATCACAAATTGGAGCTGCTAGCACATTGCACATGCATCAATGAGGAAGGTGCACTCGCTACTGGCGAGATGTCATTCGCTCCAGTCAGAGAGATTGCCCAAGACATACTCATAGGGCCAAGTTTTAGGACTTTATTCTCGAGGTCGGAAAGTCGATTCTACACACTACTTATTGTATTAGTGAGAGGCAAAGCTCGTGCGCTCCTCCTAGCGTTCATTTGGAGGAGATGGTCTTATTAATTACCCATGATGGTGAGGGACCTCTTGGAGCGTCACATGACCGCCTCTTACTATCGTAATAGGCATAGTGACATTCACAATCAGATATGGTAGAAGAGGGTGATGAGGATTAAATCTTTAGTATAAACTACATTGAACATTTGTAAATATTTTGTTGTGTATATACATATATATGTGTGTGTGTTTATTATTATTATTATTATTGCATTGTATTTTATTTGACTTATGGATGCTAGGAGTTTTCGACAATGAATCATTTTGCCTTGAATTATGCATTGTAGCTTAAGAAAAGATCATTTATTCTCTATATCAGGCAAACAATCAAAATTAAATAGAGAAAATATTGTCAAAATAACGACATAATTTCATAAACACTCATTGAAAATATCAAATTACATAGTTTATTGATAAACTAAACCCACCTAACATTATTTTTAAAACTTTTTCATGATCATCTCCGTGTCCGTCTCTTCCTTCCTACGTGCTATATCATTCGGTTGCCTGTTTAGGCTAAGTATGTAATACCCCATTATTGGAAACGTCAAACGGACGGGATACATTACTAATTAAGATCACTTATTATTATAAAGTATAAATTGCAAAGGTATTAATATGGCCACAATGTGATTGCGGAGGGTTTAACGTTCGTGTGTTCGTGTTTCATCTTCCCTCATTAATGTCTATACCTTTCATCTTCTTTATCTTTCCTTATAAATACTCTAGCTATGGTGAGAGTCAGCCGACTTGTGAGATTAAGAGTAAGAGTTCATTCGGGTGGTTCATTTTATCTCTTTCTCTTACATACTTCTTCTCCGTTTAATTAAGTGTGATATACTATGTGGGAAAATGTTACTATCAGTAGCAAGTATTATGAAATGGAGAAAGTATGTAGTCTCTGTTACGAGGTGAGTAGTTATGTCTAACTTTCTTTTCAAGTAAACTCCATAACTGGTTTTAGTATTAAGTTTTCAATATCGTTTCAATGGCATTTTACTCCTCCATTTATTAGAATTGTTATATACAAGAATATAGTTGTGTTAATGTGTTGGTGATCACTGGACCAGTGAGTTTGCATTACCAATGGCTTTCAGCTACATTTACATCTCAAAAGATGAACTTCAATGGAAAACGAATAGCCTATTTTACAAACCAATGTGTGTTTTGATTTTTTTTTTTCTTTCGACTTACGTGTGTTGTTTATAAAATGTTTTGCCACGGACCGTGTAGGGTAGGTCAATTCTTAGTGCACCTAAATGTGGCATATGTTTATATTGTCAAAGATAAATTACCTCCCTAAGGTGTTTGGTAGATTGGCTTTTTAGGAGGAGTCACAAAGAGAATGTGAATAATTTTCAAAGCGTGACAATTTAAGTGTTTTATACTATCTAAGTATATTTTGATTTATATATACCAAATATAAAAATATTTTACGATTTTGTGGATTCCAAATGACAACTAAAAATAAATTATTTTCAAACGTTATCAAGTATAAACGGTTTGATACGTTACAATAATTATTCACTGAGTTGTAGCTCATGTTTTGTATTTTTGTTTTCCACAGATAATGACAAGTTATTTGACGTGTTTAATGCATGAGGGTTGGGCGACGTAGATCACACATCATGAGTATATTTTTTAAGAAAAATAGTGTTAGAACATTTATTTTTCTTAAACTATATTAGTTTTAAACGATTGTTTGACGCCTTACACTTTATGAGTGTGGCGGACACCCTATTTTTTACTTATCGCTGCTATAGGATATTATGTAGTCTTATTGTATTTAATATTTTATATTTATAAAAATTAGGGGTGTTACAAAGTACCTCATTTTTAAGCTCCTTTTCTCTTTATCGAGCTTAATAATAATGTCTTTCTGTCATCGGGTGTCATTTGGATCAACCCACCTAAAGTAGGTGCACCCTAATCCTTCGTCAAAGTAAAATGGAAAAGTATCAAACTGACGACCATGATCAAAGTCGCTCCAATCCCAATCATATTCAACTTCTTAACCACAATGACATTGCTCTTCAATTGAATGATTCTTTGACCTCCATCCTAATTGTACTATAAAAAGATTGATTAATATTATTAATTAAAATAAATAGCACATGTTTCAATAGAATAAAACTAGCCAATATGGGGTGTATTTATAAAACCCTTGTTCACTGTTATTAACGACAAACAATAAATAACTAGTTTGAAAACCCACAACAGATAGTTTGACCATGTTTTCTTTGTTCGTTGTTACTACCAACGAACAAAGGGTAGTTGATTATTTGACTTTTTCTTTGCCAACGTTGTTTGTTCGTTGTTACTAATATTGAATAGAACCCAAACCTTAGCTTTGGACTAGTAGACATTTATTTTGGTAATTAAAATTTTTCAATGCTTAGTTTGGGCTTTATTTTAAAATAGGTAATATTTTTTCAAATTTTTATACAAGATCGGGTGAATATTGGTTCTTCAAGTCTATTTTGCTCACCTCTAGCAATTTGACATGTTATAAAATTATTTTTTTTTATATATTACAGGTAGACAGCAGAAATGGAAGAACTAAGTGAAAATTGCATTTAAAATTTTTTGAGAAAAGTAGTACTTACTCTCTAATTGAGTCAAGAGACACTGATTCTCACATTTAAAGGTGTTCATTCAGATTACCGGATCAGTTTCGAATGGGTGTCATTAAGTTCATTTTTTTTCGGATCAATTGCTTTTCGGATACGTGTTGCTACGGGTCACAATCGAGTTAGGTCAGTTAGTTATGGTTTGGTTGAAGATCAGTTATTCAAGTCATTGATTTTTTACCGATTTGGTGTCCATTGAAGTTCAAATTGAGTGACAATCGGTCTCAGGTTGTCATTTGTTAATTATTAGTTTAATTTAACCGAGCAGATGTGAGATTTAGGCTTTATTTCGAGAAGAATTTTGTGACACTCCGGCCCGTTGGACCACCGGTGATTACTTATGGAGACTGTGGACTAGCCCCACAGACCAACACAAGGCTTTCCAGTGCACTTTGGCCTCACTCATGCGCACCTAGGAAAACTTCCCAGGAGGTTACCCATCATAAAATTACTCTCCACTAAGCACGCTTAACTGTGGAGTTTTTAGCAAATGGGCTCTCTAGAAAAAAAGATGCACCTTAT
Organism: Amaranthus tricolor; assembly: GCF_026212465.1. Classification (NCBI taxonomy): domain Eukaryota; kingdom Viridiplantae; phylum Streptophyta; class Magnoliopsida; order Caryophyllales; family Amaranthaceae; genus Amaranthus; species Amaranthus tricolor. The sequence continues at coordinate 10,551,832 of NC_080059.1, read as the reverse complement.
TGATATGAGTAGTCTATCAATCCTTTTTAAAGTTCAATTTGGGGTATCACAAATTCGACTATAGGTTATTACTGATCGAGTCAATATCAGATTAAAGTTGCTAGTGCTTTTCTAATTGATCAGATGCTCTATACTTTCAAGAAAATATTTATAGTGCAAATCAATTGGAGATTATTACTTTGTTACTTTTACTTGTTTAACATTAAATCACAATTTATATTCTATTATTTTTCATCAAATTTGATTAAAAATAGTTAAATAAACATTGACCACTAATTATTAGCTCTATATAAATAAAACTATGTATTTATAAAATTTAATTCACAAAAATAAGTATTACTCTATGAGACTAACTAATAAGATGATAAAATATAAGTCGATTATATTTCTATGTTCAATAATTAAAACTTAGTTTATTAGAGTGAATAAAACAAATAAAACAATCTATTAAACTATTGTGAACTTACACTTAGTAAAATAAAATGAATAGTTATATTGAATATTCTAAACTAGTTATGTTAGATTTTATATTACGTTATTGTCTAATATAGACTTGTAATTATGCCCTAAATGATATTGATTACAATAAACTTGATTGAATGAGATTAATCAAAATAATTCATTAAGCGTATATACTTTTTGAATTATTAATTACAATGGAACTTTAAATTAATTAAATTAAACTATTAGATAATCTTTTAATGGATTAGACACTAAGTCTAACTATAAATGATTAAAATTAGAGTTATTTTAAATAAAAAATAATTAATTCAATATTATATATAGTCGTAATTGATGAAATTAAAATACTATACATAAACTTTCTCTATAGAAAAACAACAAGAGCAATAAAAAAATTGAAAAAAGATAAATGCATAATAACAAAACAAAATTTTCCCAAATGGCATGAGGAACAAAAGAAAAGTCTAATATTTTTTTTTATAAAATTTTCCCACTTTCCTTAGAAAACAAATTACAAGCTGAGTCTTATGATTTATTATAAAAGACAAGAAGCAGAACAAAGTATCAAAACAAATTTTGTCTCTTGTTGCGTAGAAAACAAAATTAAAGTTAAAGTTTTTTCTTATAAATGAAAATAGCAAAAAAATTATAAAAATATATTATCCGATATTACTTGGGAAACAAAATAAAAGCTAGATGGAATAAAGTGAAAGTTTTTTTTGAAGTAAACAAAATGAAAAATAAATACTCTCTTATACTAATTTTAATTTCTATAACTATTTTCTTCTTTTACTATTTTTCTTTACCACCTAATACTAATTATTATACTACCTCTTATTTATCTATGTGTTTCATTTGACTACTGACACTATTCATCAAATATTCTTAAATTGTATTTTATTCTTAAATTATAAGTTGTAACATAACCATACTAGATCTTGTTTGATTCGTTTTAACTATAGATTATTAATTTTATTTTTTCATAATTTTTTATTATTAATAATTAAAAATATAAATGATACATTTAATGCATTGTAACAATAATGCAATAACAACTATTTTATATTTGGAAAATTTCATGTGGTAACCTTGAACTTTCAACTTTTCCACGTGGTAGACCAAATTTTTTTTTAATTCACGTGGTGAGCTTGACCTTTCAACTTTTCCACGTGGTAGACAAAAAAAATTTTTTTTTTTGTTAACTTTACGCTATTTTTAACTAACGTAATGACATTTTGTTAATTTTACGCTATTTTTAACTAAAGTGATGATACATTTTTTTAATATGTTAACATAATTAACCACATATTTCAAAATCCAATCAAAATGAGTAGTTAATTTAACCAAAAACATAACATTTTGTTTAGCAGATGGAAAACGTGGAAGCCCCATGTCACAACGCGGATTTAAAAAACATTTTGTGAAAAAGCAAAAAACTCAGAGTCATCACATGAAATTTTCCTTTATAATTTTATAATCATACTATTTAATAATTTTGCTGTAAAATGACAAATAGTAGCTCATGAGAGCTTTGCCAAATGTCATTATTTTAATAGTTAACACATTATTATGTTTCAATTAATTAGATAACTGATTGCCAAAATCAACACATCATTTTAAGCAGGTTTTTTTTTTTAAAAAAAAGGACTACTTATTCTAAAGATCTTATAACAGCATATACCTAAATAATAAACTCTAGAGAATAATTGTCAATATAACATGTATTCTTGTCATACTTAGGGATTTGTTTTTAAAACTGATATCATATTTAGGAGTTTATAATGTTATCAAAATCATAATCATAATCATAAATCATAAATACTAATAAAAGAATTGAAAAATAACACATGGCGGTATTAATTTGATAGGACTATAATTTATTGCGTGACAATATATTTACCTACATAAATTTAGAGTTAAATTAGGTTAAGTAAATATTATTACATTAATTCTTTATATCTAAATAAAAATCATAAATAAATTTAAAGTTTTGAAAAATATTTAAATTTAAAGTTTCATCATAATCATAAATATTAATAAAAAGAGTTGAAAAATAACAAATAATGACTTCTTAGAGGTTTGTTAAATGTATCAATTTAATATTTACATACTTTTCTTAAACAAAAGAGTTTTTTTCTTGCATTAATCTCTAAAGAGTTTATTTATTTATGTCTCTATACTAAACTCCGTGCATTGGACGGGCTTCTAAACTAGTTATAATATGATTTTATAATTATCATTTAATATAGTCACTATTTATCCCTCTTTAATACCTATAAACCACGATATAATTTGCATGAAGTCTTTTAGAATAATATTATTAGCATTTCAAAACACAAAAACTTTGATTATCTTAAACAAAATTTTAATTTTGTAGTATAATTAATTTTCAGTTTTAATAGATGGTTGCCATATTTGTTATTTGCTGAGGCAAAATTGCATTTATTGGGTAACGGTTAATTTATTGGTTGAAACAAATTTGCAGAGATTGTTTTTCTAATTGATATACTACATAATCTTGAATTTGGAAAATTTATATTTACTGGGTAATAATTATTTATTGGTTGAGACAAAATTGCATTTAAAGAAAATTTATATTTACTTAGATGAAACAAATCACTAAACAAAATCACAGTTTTATATATTTAATAATGTACTAAATAAAATAAATCACAATATTATTTGCATAGAATCTTTTAAATTAATTTCAACACTATTTCTACATACTTCACTTGTAATTATGTTAAACAAAATAATCTTAGTGCGTACATTAAAGAGAGGGCAATACTAGCACCAACAAACGAAATTATTGATAAGGTCAGTAAAATATATATTATCACTTTTTCCTGAAGAGGAGAGGATATACTTGAATTTGGATTCAATCAATTATATATATTACACTTTAAATTAAAAAATTAAACTTATAAAGTTAATATAAATTCCCTTGTTGTTCTAAAAATTTAATTTTTTTTTTTTAGATATTTACGTTAAAAAATCCGTGTATACACGAGTTTTATACTAGTTTTATACTCCTATAATTTAGAGCTGTTCATAGGCGGGCTACCCGCCAGGCCCGGTTTGCCCGGCTCGAAAAACGGGCGGGCATGGACAGCTTTTTTTAAAAAAAATTTAAGTTTGGGCGGGTAATACCCGCCCGCCAAGCTAATTGGGCGGGTAGCGACACGTAAAAAATACCCGCGGGTATACCCGCCCGCCCGCTTACTTTAATATATATTAAATATTTAATAATCAATTTAATTTTTAAATTTTAAGTAACCGAAAAGAGAAAAAAAAAAGAAAAAAATAAAAAGGAAGTAAGCGGCTAAGCGCCTCTTTTAATGTCACTTCACTTTCACTTTTCCAGTAACCCTAAAATTTCACTTGTCTCTTGCCCTCTTTTCCAGTACGCCGTCTTGCCTCTTGCCCTCTTCATTTCTTCACATTTCCAATTCCATTCTCCATTCTCCAATCTCCAATCTCCAATCTCCAATCTCCATTAAAGCTTCCCGGCGGTACTCCTCCAGATTCCAGTAACCCAACTTTATATTTTCAATTATATTTTTGATATTTATGTAATAAATACCCGCCTACCCGCGGGTACCGCCCGCTTAAAAAATGGGCGGGTAGCGACAAAAAATTATGTCCGCAAATGCGGGCGCGGTTTTGTAAATTTTTGCCCGCGGGTAGATTTTATGGCAAATACCCGCGGGTATACCCGCCCAAGCCCGCCCATGAACACCTCTACTATAATTGTTACTATTTATCCCTCTTTAATACTTATAAATCGCGCTCTGCTCGTCATCCCTAACTTTAACCTTAATCTTGTTTCTTCATCCCAAAACACTCGGGATTACAATCCCAAACGGCCAATTATCCCCGCCGTCACTGCGTTGGCGCCTCACTGGCCACTGACTACCGTGGCTGCTTCCTGTGGCTTCTTCTTTGCTGATGCGCCCTTCATTCTCAAAACTTGGTAGTTAATCATTTGATTACCAAATGATACTGCTTCCTTTACCAGATCCTGCGTCTTCATTCCACTTCTGGGCAGCGAACGCTGCTGCTTCCTCAAGGCTCATGGTAATCAAATAATAATGCTTCACTTTTCATCTCTAACTCAATTGTGTATTGGATTTTTATTAGTTTGATGAACATGATTACTGCTTACTGCTTAGTGTTTGATGATTGTGTAAAATGTTGATTCTTGAAATAATTATAAAGAATGATGTTTGCTTTCAAAGCTGGTTTTTCATTACTGTGTTATCTGGTCGCATTACCTGGGGATTACTTTTATCGATAAGCTTGCTTTTGATTGGCCGTGTGGTGGATTAATGGGGCATAGGGATATGGATACGGTTAGATTTTTGGGTTTGGGTTGACGACTTGTGAAGCAGTTAGGCTAGGGCGCTAGGCACATTAGCACTTAGCAGTATTATTAGTTTTACTGTAGTAAAAGTAAGGTTTGATTTATATGATGAATAGGAAATTTGTCGTCTAGTATATATTGAAATATCATCATCATCGTACCTAGTATTTTCCGCTTAAATTTTTTTTAGTATATATTGAAATCACTATCATCATTATACCTAGTATATTCCCCTTGTGATCGAGGATTAGGGTAGGATGAAAGACGGCATACCATACGGTTATCGAAGAAGATAAGGATGTTGCGGTCAGTGAGATCCTTGGATCGATTTGGTATATATCAAAATGTCAAATTCTGAATTGGCTGTGAGCGTTTATTAATGTATAAGAATTGAATCTCTATTTGTTGAAAGAAAATGGTTTTGAATTGACCAGAAGTTCTTTTATCATATAGCAAACTGAATTAGATTTCAATAGTTTTTAGTGCTTGTAGGAGCCCAACATTAACTCTTAATGAGTGCAATCCTTGAAATATACATTCTTACGGGAAATATTCCATCCTATTTATAGTTTTAGAATTGAAATTTGATTAAGTTTAATTTGATTTTTTGAGATATACACTCTTCCATTTTTGGAGTAATGGAAAATCTTAGACTGCTCATTTTACAAACGGAATTTTGCTGAATTTTCAGTCTTTGGTATTTAGAAAAATAGTTAGTGCTACTAATGTTTCTCAATCCCGGATCTTCCTTTGCTTGGATTTGTATTGTCGTGAGCTAACCTGAACTTGCTCAGCCTAGAGATACTGTTCATCTTATATCTTCGGAGGTTTTAGTTGTTGGAATACTTTGAATGAATAATTTGCATTCGTTGTAGGCTCCTAGCCATTCATGTGACACTTGTAAGGTTAAGTTTCAACATAATTTTGGTGGATTCATTTATTAAGAATCCTTGAATCCCTTAGATTTCTTTCCCTAGTTTATTTTTCAGTATTTTTTATTTTTTACATACCTACATTCTGATGTCCATTAATTTGATTACATCTCCATTAGATGTCAACATTCTATTTCTCTTTGAAGATCTAGGTGGGACTATTATAGGGTAATAATTGTTACATCGATCCTTAAAAAGTTGGAAGCTCTTTTTTATCTTAAAATCTTCATTAGGATCATCAAAAGGAAAATCTGTAAAGTAGCACCTCGTAAAATCTGGTTCTTTGAAGTACCTTTTCAATTGTTGTGGTAAGAGGACGTGCTTGAAGAAAAAGCTTGACAAGAACGGAGCTTATATTTTTGCCTAATCTGAATAATTCAAGATAATAGCCATTTTATTGTTTCTTTTCTCTTGCTTTCTTTTCATTATGTGCATTTCCTCTCTCCTTTTGTTGAACCTACCACCAGTTCTTCCTAATCCCCTCCATGATCTACATCTGTATCCCAACTTCTGAATGCCATAGTCTAATAGCCAACCTTTCTGCTTCATCTTGTGTTGATGCCTTGTTGACTTTGTTTGCTTGCAGTGCTATTGTTTGGTTATACATTATGCTCATTGGAGAATTGTTGCTTTCGCTGTGTCAAGATCAATATGTGGGTTTGATTCAATTTGCTTGAGCAGCCATTTATAGAGAGCTAGCTGGTAATTATGGTGCATTTTCTCTAAATCATAACTGTAAACTGCTAAATAAATTTCCAGAATCTATTTGAATGCAAAGGGCCATAAAAAAAGAGATTGAAGCTTGGCTTTCGGCGGGAAAGGCCAATGCTAAGGATTGTTTAGGACAACTATAGAAAAGACAAAAGCAAATTATGGTTGTGTCAGTGTCCAGTATCCACTGTTCTACTTTGATCATCCTCTTTCTTCATAAAATTCATTTCCATCAAATACTACCTGAAAATCTGACATTAGGTGGTAATGAAAAATTTTAGAAAAAATCTCATGTTTGAGTGTGAGAACTTTACTACCATGAAAATAACTTAACACATTTTATGAAAACTAAAACATAAACTCATTTCCGTTATCATTTTTTAAAACCAATAACCTAATGCCTCGTTAATGTAGATGGGTGAATTTTGAGTTTGTAACTTGAAGGTCACGAGTTTGAGCCTTGCGAACTGCCACCCCTCTCTTGCGGAAAATCATTTCCTAGGCGAGAAAGTCCAAGTGAGGCCCCACCATAGTTCAATGACTTAGTTTAGATCAGTATTGTGGTAACGACCATGGTGATGCAAACGAGGGTGATGCAGGTAGCGTATTGCTAAATATTGGCCCTTGAGTATGAGACTAAACTATGGTTTCGTTACACTTTTATGATGTGGAGAGTGTCTGTTTGGTATAACAACAATACCAAAGCCTAAATCCCTGAAAATTGGAGTCTACTTAATGAACAAAAGAATCCGTTCCATTTAAAAATATTTATGACCTGGCCAATACAATACGATGTAACCTTTGTTTGGCACTATGGCCCGCACATTACTTTGAAAAAATCTCACTTTTATCTTGCATTTACTGATAACTTGTGATGCATTGCGTTAGGTGCCTGAATTAAATTAAAAAGGACAAAGCAGGAGTGCATAGTATTATTTCATGAACTACATAGAAGAGACAATGATGGAAGCTAGTGTTGATCAACCAGCAGAACCAACTTCTCGTTCTCGATGCACTAGATCACATTTACAAGAGGCAGCTGTGTGGACTGTACAAGATATGCTCATTCTTGTGAATGAAGTTGCAGCTGTCGAAGGAGAATGCCAAAATGCACTGTCAACTCATCAGAAATGGACCATAGTTGCCGAAACTTGTACGGCACTGGGAGTAGTAAGAAATGCAAACCAGTGCCGCAGAAAGTGGCAGTCTTTGCTTGCTGATTACCATCTTGTCAAGGAGTGGACATTAAGTTCTGTGACTGACTCTTACTGGTCGCTCGGAAGTGAAAGTAGAATAGAGGCTGGCCTTCCTTCGGATTTTGACAAAGACCTATATAAGGCAATTGAGGATTTTACAAAGGCACCAGATAGGACTGATACAGACCCCGAATGTGATCCTGAATCTGCAGATGTTGATATGCTTAATGCTGAGGAGCCTGGTAATATGTATTTCTTTACTAGATGTAATTGGGCTCAGGACTTCTTTCACTGCAAAATTAGAATTTTCTTGACATGCAATGCATCCGATAACGTATTTTGACCTTTTTTCTCTTCAATTCAAATTTGTTAGTAAATGCCTGGTTTTGAGTTCTAACAAGGTCGTAACAATCTTGTCTCCACCTACTGTCCTGCACTCTGCCGGTAAATCCATGCTAATTTCTTGAATTTGGGTACTAATGTTGCACACCATCGTGTCAAGGTGAAATGAAGAACCCTCACACATAGAATCCTTGTCTAAAAATGAGTTGACTTCCCGAAGTACTGGCCTTGGAGCTTGATCTTACGACCTGAACTTGAAATTATCCTGACCGGAGCAGCGGAACTAATAAAACTGGCGGACATTAATGGACCAACATTGACTTCAGAACACTAACTTTTCAGTTATTTACAATTGAATCGAAATTAACTTATGTAACACTGCTTGATTGACCCTTTTGACAGCTACAGCTTAGTGTTCTGTTTTTTGGCACTTTGTTGTCTTCTCTTTTGTACCTTGTAGAATTGTAGTATTCATACCATATTGTGGGCTGCGAGGGGATTCAATTCGACCCAACCAAGGCACCCTGTGGCCTGCAATCTAATAATTATTTCCCATCTCATAAGTCTCCGGTTTCGAGTCTCCATTACATTTTGTTGAAAATTTTCCATTTGTTTTCTGCTATTACAATATACATCTGATGTTTAAGTTTCCCTCTTGAGTGGTGTTGGCCTGTTGGGTGTCTCTCAAGTTAAGCTCGCTCATTTTGTTTTAGGTCCAAAACCCAAAAAGCGAAAGCGTCGGTCAGTCCCTCATAAACGGTTGATTGCAGAATGGAAACGACCTTTTTTAGAATCGGAAAATGTGAAACCAGAGGATCTCATTGTTGAAGGCATGGACCAAATCCTAGCTGCAAAACTTGCGGAGAATGCAGAACTGATCAATGCCATCCTTGCAGAAAATGATGATGAATATATTAATGAAGACTTCACTTATTTAAGAGACGACGAAGGATTTAAGATCGAAAAGGCGAGACGTAAAGCAGACAAGCTTGTAGCATGCCTTGGAGATCTTGCCAAAAATCTGGAACACCTTTGTGGCCTTGTAGAGAAAGGCTAATGAGGCATATATGAATATGATCTGTAGCAGTGTAGTTTTAACTTGCTAGATTTTTTCTGGCTTTTGGTATCCAAAGACCAAAGTTGTACATGTCTTCTTGGGAACACCATGCTAAATAGGAATAGCAGCCTTAATGAAATTTTTTTTGGCTTTATAATACTTCTTCTGGTTTAAATAGTTGCTACATTTTTATTTTTAATGCTATCTAATGCACAATTTTAATCTTTAATATCTTTAATATTACTATATGATAAAAATTTCTAAAAATTAATATTATGGAAATATGTGTTATCACAAATCAAATAAGATTTCATTTGATTATATATTACGTTATACATAAAAAAGTATATGTCATATAAGATCAGTTGATAAATAATAGTTATAGTCCTATAGCATCTATTACAAACCAGAGAAAGCATGTGAAAATCAACAATTATAAAAAATACTCTTTATGTAGTAGTCAAGATTATTTACTTTGTGGGTTTTACTAGCTTTACATTTTTTCCTTGAGGGTAAGGTTAGAAAATCTCACATATGCAAAGGAAAGTGAAATGAATCTTTTATGTTTTCATTTTGTTTTTTAAAAATGAATAGTACATGTTATTTATCTTATCTAGAAACAATATATTTTCTCTGTCTAAATTTATGTGTCGTAATAAAAATATAGTCAAGTTAAATTTTGTATTAAAGTTTAAATAAGTTTATTGATGTGTCAAACTAAATGAAGTTCACAGGGAAGGACTAGGTATTTTGAACCGTTAAGAATATATGATTGCTACAGAGTATGATTGTCTCAAAACAAATAATTTTGTGGGGTGTTTGGGAACAGAAGTTTTTTGCGAGGAGTTTTCTTTTTAGCTATTTGCGTTATAAACTAGAACTCCTTTGGTTGATGAAGGATGTATATTCGAATGAAAATTTATATTTTCCTTGAAGGTACTTTTTATTTTTATTTTTTTTTAATTTTTTTTTTATCAAATTCGTATAAAATTATTTTTCTTGTTTGGTTGATATAAAATATTTCAATTGATACATGAATTTGGAATTATCAACACTTTTTAGTAAATTAAACCCTATCTTTTATGGGAGTTTTAACTTTAATAGAAATTTTTATTTTTTATACACTGTACAGACTACAATGTACAAGTGATTATGTCGAATAGGTGAATTTATTTAAATACAAACAAGAATTAGATTTATTTTCATCTGAGCAAATAATATTTGTTTATTTTTGATAACTTTTCCTATTTTATTTGAGTATAAATTTCTTTTTTTATTAACAACCATTTTAAAAAATCAATACTTTATACAATGTCATAGTATTATGAAAACTATCTTTACTTTATCATGATCTAGAATATATATATATATATATATATATATATATATATATATATATATATATATATATATATATATATATATATATATATCATACCTTCCTTTAGATATATCTTTTATAAAAATGAATCATCATTATTAATCATTATTTAATGATTGACAGTACTAATTCATGGCTAACAATTAAGTTTAAATACTTACCAACCAACAAGATGATAACAAGTATTAGAAAAAATAATCCTAATAGCCGGCTTGCTCACACCTAATAGGATGTAACACAATCCAAATTTCATGACCATTTCTTAACTCTTTAGGTCAATTCTCATTCTTCTTTCCTTTAATCCCTTTTTGATTTCTCCCCATTCTTCATCTCATTCATAAATCATAATCCATTTGTTCTTAACAAAAAAAAAAAACATGTTATTCTATTTCAAACCCTTGAAATTCTTGCTAAACAGCCTTATTTATGTTTTAATCATAACAATTATAATAACAATGTCGAAATTTGAAATTGTTTCTTCAGTTAGCGATGGCGAAATCTTAATCAAGTTCAAGCAATCTCTATTGAATACAAATGCTCTATCAAATTGGGACATATCCATCCCTCCTTGTACTAACAAAACAAGAAATTGGGTGGGTGTCCTTTGTAATAAGGGTGGGTTGTTTGGCTTACAACTTGAGAATATGAACTTAAAGGGCATTATTGATACCCATTCTCTAGGTGAATTATCAAGTTTAAGGACAATTAGTGTAATGAATAATAGTTTTGAAGGTCCAATGCCAATTATCAACAAGCTTACAAGGCTAAGGTCTTTGTTTTTGTCCTACAATAATTTTTCAGGGGAGATTCAAGATAATGCATTTGAGGGTATGGAAATATTAAAGAAGGTACATTTGGGTTATAATTCATTTAGTGGACATGTCCCTAAATCTTTGGCTGATAGGGTAACATTGTTAGAAGTTACCCTTGAGAATAATCAATTTTATGGACAAGTCCCAAATTTTAAGTCTAATGACTTAAAGGTCGTTAATATATCTAATAATTATTTTAGTGGTCAAATTCCTCCTTTTTTAAGTCAAAGGAATTCTTCTTCATTCCTAGGTGAGTTTCATCTTTACTCTTGAGTTTAATCATTTGGTTTATTTGTATTTATTTAAATTTGGATATGCATTTAATATAAACTAGTGATTATGATTTTTCTCTTGCGAAAGGAAAATGTAAAGGTAGAGTCATCCACTATAAATAATTTTATTTTTGGATTTTTAAAAAAAGACTCCAAAATCTGTTACTAGTAAATAGGATTAATGTTTTTTTAAAAAATTAAATGGTAAATGTGGGAGTCCGAGAACAAAAGGGAATTTTTCAAAAAGTTGAGCGAAAAAAAAAATGAATTCAATAACCGAAAAACTAAAGTATTTCAAAAACTGAGCGTGAAACTCCCAGACCTAAGGTTTGGGGCTGTTCGCAGTTAGTAACTGCGAACAGGTCAAAAAAGACAAAATAACTGTTCGCAGTTAATTTTTTTTTTTTTAGGTCAAATAGTTGTTCGCAGTTACTAACTGCGAACAGCTATTTTGTCTTTTTGCTGTTCGCAGTTAGTAACTGCGAACAGCTATTTTGTCTTTTTTGACCTGTTTGCAGTTACTAACTGCAAACAGCCCCAAACTTTAGGTCTGGGAGTTTCACGCTCAGTTTTTGAAATACTTTAGTTTTTAAGTTATTGAATTCTTTTTTTTTTTTCGCTTTAACTTTTTCAAAAATTCAACAAAAGGGACGATAGAAAAAGGGTATATAACTTCATAGTTGTATAGGATGACTATTTGATTGTTCAATTCTGAGTAAACTTCTACTTCACTTCTATAGTCCAAATTTTTATTTGTTTTTGAAGAATGACTACTTTTTATTGATAAAGTTTAAATATGAGTATTTGAGGTTACAATTAACTTAATTTCACTTTCTATTGGTTGTCTTTGCAAGGTGTATTAATTAATATGAGTAATGAACTATAAAAGAACAAAATGTGGCTTTATTATTAGGTTATTCAAGTTAATATATTGATTTGTAAAGGAAAAAAAAAATCAAAACTACATTTATTTCTTATAAAAAGTTAGTTATCACTCACTCTGTAAAATAATACTTGCACCTTTTATTTTCATAAAAAGTAGTCAAAAAGTGTTAACTTTTGGCCTAGCTTGTTCACATAAAATCTTAGAAACGACACTAAATATTGACAATTTGTACGTGACAGGACTGCTCAGACAACCAATTTTCGTAATTTATTTTTTAAAAATCGTTCTCGTAAATTTTTTAATTAGAGTATTATTCATTAATAAGGAAAGCTTAACTTATAACAATATTGCTCTTTATATTTACGGTCCACTTAATATTTATCTTTTGGGTTCACCTAACTCTACACGGTTTGGTTAAGCTAATTTGGTATTTGGATGATTTTTTTTCATCTTTCATCTCATTTTCGGAATTACTAAAATTAGAAAGAAATATGAAATGGATATATAGTTGTAGTCACGTTTGGAGGTGACGTAATGTTATATTTGGTCATGTCAACCACTTTGTGACATAACCATCTCATAATGATCAATATCACATATTTAAGACACGTAGCTTACATAATTTACTTAATTAAATTAAATAAATACCATCCAAATATTTATTATTTTCAGATAATATTCGACATACATATATAATTTAATTTAAACTCCCTCAAAACTATAGTTTCTTTGATTGTTTTCTTTCAATTATTTGAAAGTCAAAACTAATAAGCCAAATACATGCATTCCACCAATTTGTTGTTTTGGTCTTGAGAATTGGGAAATTGATATATATTTTTTTTCCTTTCAAACCAAACTACATAGCTCAATATCAGTTTCAATATTTATGGCATTTATATTGATTACTCCCACATACAAACTTAACGGGATCGTATGTGAGGTGCCGAGGGTGTTGGGATGGATTATCCACATCGATGAATCAAAGGCAGTGTGTATACTTTGTAAGTTATTGGAGTCCTTCCTCCTATTGTCATATGGTTTTGGAATGATATCTCCTTAACTTATGAAGTGTGTGCACAATAATATGCTGGTATTCACAATAAACCTAATTTAACATACAACTATCAATTAACTAGCATTAATTCTTTGTTGAGGCTGTTTTACAATAAGAGGACTTCAATCAGATCATCCCAAACTATTAAAAAAATACTTCCTGTACAAGTGTGAAATCAAATTTCACTTTTTTTTTTAATGTTTTTTTACGTATGGGCTATTTGTATCAGCCCTTCTTACGATGAGACAGTCTCATACAAGACTTTGGTATAACTAATTAAAGTTATATGATTTGATGAACAGGAAATTCAGGTTTATGTGGAAAGCCATTACCACCATGCAAACCAAACCATAATACACATTCAATGATACTAATTATAGTAATAACAGTATCATTACTCCTAATCATGACCATAATATTCCTTGTACTAACAAAATGTAGGACTAAATATGGGCCTAAACAAATCACAGCAAGAGACCTTGAAACACTACCACAAGAAAAAGTGAAGTTAAAGCAAAATGATTTATACCCAAAGCCAAACAATCAAACAAAGGCATTAGAAAGGCCAACAAGTTATAGAAAAAGTGATAATGGTAAACTTTGTTTCTTAAGAAATGATAGGCATAAGTTTGAGATGCAAGATTTGCTTAAGGCATCAGCTGAAGTACTTGGAAGTGGGAGTTTTGGGTCTTCATATAAGGCTTGTATTGTGGGTGGGCCCACTTTTGTGGTTAAAAGGTTTAGGCATATGAATAATGTTGGGAAGGAAGAGTTTCAAGAACATATGAAGAGACTTGGAAGGTTGAGGCATCCTAATTTGTTACCTTTGGTGGCTTTTTTTCATAAAAGGGATGAGAAGCTTATTATTTCTGATTTTGTTGAGAATGGTAGTTTGGCTAGTCATCTTCATGGTAAGTTGTTCTCTTTCTAATGTTTTTTTTTTCATTTCATCTTTTTTTTTTACCCAGTTTGATTTAGTATAACTAATTTTAGACGTGGAGCTGAAAATTAACATAATTAAAAAAAATGGGTTAAAATGATTAGAATTAAATTGCGATCATTTTTGACACATTTGTTGAATTATTGAGTAAGGTCATTTTTGTGTTACAAGTCAAAAAGATTGAGTTATGACCCACTACTTTTTGGATTTTTTGGGGGTTAGATTAAAAATTGACATGTCTAATATCAGAGCATGAATTCACCGTCTATAACAAAGTAATAATAATAGTGATCATAAATTCATAGTATAAATTTTCATTAAAAAAAATTACATGTGATTCCAATTGGAATGAAACTCGGTAGTCAAATATTACTTTTTCTTCACAAATTTTCTTTACCATCTAATACCATTTCTTTATTTGGCAATGGATGAGCACCGGAGAAGCTACATGGGGAGCCCATAAGGCCCCCACTGTGTACTTTCACAATGTATGCTTGGGCTTATTTTTTAGTTCAGCCCATGTAGATTTTTTGCTTATATATTGCTAGGAATGCTTTATATTTTTCCCCTTCAACTTTCATTTTCTAATTTCGCCATAAAATAGATGTTGTGAAAAAAAAATATTTAGAAGTGGACAATCATGAGCTTCACATGTAATTTCCAAACAAAATTACACTAAAATTTCAAATGATGGTAGATATGATTGCTTTGAGATGATATTATAGCAACATATATGATTATCATCATTCATTGATGTTGTAGCAAGTCTTGTATGAAACCGTTTCACCATGAGACGAACACATATAATTAGTCTATTTCTCTAATTGATCACTTCAAGACAACAAATATACATTGGGTGAATCCAATCCAATAGGAATAGTCTAGTCACCGTGAGACCATCTCATGTGAGAATTTGTGTTCATGTTTTACATTCTCAATTATTTATGTTTGATACTTGATGTATGTAGGGAGACGTAGTCCAAATGAAGCAGGACTAAGATGGTCTAAGAGGTTAAAAATCATCAAAGGAGTAGCAAGAGGTTTAGCATACCTCTATAGAGAGCTACCCCAATTGGGTTTACCACATGGACACCTAAAATCATCAAATGTTCTCCTAGACGAAAACTTCGAACCATTGTTATCGGACTACGCTCTTGATCCATTGATCAACAAAGACCATGCTGAGCAAGTCATGGTCGCATACAAGTCTCCCGAGTTCACCCAAAACAACATAATCTCGAAAAAAACTGATGTATGGTGTCTCGGAATACTTATACTAGAAATCCTAACGGGAAAGTTCCCAGCAAACTATCTAAAACACGGTAGAGGAGAGAACGATGAGCTCGCTACATGGGTTAACTCGGTGGTTAAAGAAGAATGGTCGAGTGAAATGTTCGATATGGAAATGAGGGCATCAAGGAGTTGTAAAGGAGAAATGTTGAAGTTGTTGAAGGTTGGAATGTGGTGTTGTGAATGGAATGTTGAGAAAAGATGGAGTTTAAGAGAAGCAGTGGAGAAGATTGAAGAATTAAAAGAAATGGATAATGATAATTTAGCTGATTTTCCTTCTTATACAAGTGCAAGATCATATTCAGGAAGGTCTTATTCTTCTGGAAGTTCAACATCTTATTCAAGAATAGCATCAATTACTGAAGAAATTGCTTGATTTACTAGGGACTTTTGCATGGAATGGATTTTGTTTCAGGTAAGGCTGGAGAATCCTCTATGCGTAAGCAGATGGCTAATTTATCTTTTTGTTATTTTAACATTTAGATTTGCAACACACTTGAATATATAGTTCATGTTTTAAGAAGAGGAATTTGTTGTATCTTTGAGTCTTTTATTGCTTTTTTTTTTTTTTTCTCTTTAGGTTAGTTTACTTTTGAAGATTTTTAGGTAAAGATTGTGACATAGAAATGTTCATTGTTTGTAATGATTTTTTCAAAATTTAATTAGTGCTTTTAGAAAAGGATAGCGATTTATGTATAGCTATTTTTTCCTTCTTTTAAATTTGCTAAATTAGACATGTTTAAATGCAACCTTTGCAACCTTTTTAATGGTGTGTAATAAATTATAAGAGAAAGAGAAAATAGAATTATAACGACCTGTTTGGTAATCGGTACTAAATGGTGGGAATGGTTATGGAAAGTTAGTGTTTATAGAAATATCTATTAACAAATTTAATGGTCATGTTTATTCTCCTTGAACAATCTCATTTTTTCACAAAATTCATTCTAATGCATTAACATTTGAACATGTGGTATTAGGTGATAATTAAAAATTTGTGAGCAAAGATATTACAATGGGAATAACATAATACAAATCATTTAAAATTTACATTACAAATCATTCCCATTACCACTAATTAGTAACGTTGACCAAAGGAGCCGTAAGAGTTTGTTAGGGAGAAATGCAATTCATGCTGAAGAATAGGACAACTCAAAATAAAAATTAATGCTAATTGAGAAAAGTAAAATGCTTATTTGCCTTTGGGATGCATTCATACTGATACATTGAGATGCATTCATATCAATAAAGTAATTTAAACCTATAAAGTTACATTTAAAAAAAAAATAAAAAAGTTGAAAAGAAAAAATACATCTGCTTTGGGCATTAGCCCTTAGCAATGAAATTCTAAGTTTAAAAAGTTGAAAAAAGAAAACAATGTAGAAATCAAAATATTGTATGCTTCATATGTGGAGTACTATACAACAGTAGCCAAAAACATATCTACCTAGAATCATGTTTGTTTAGTCTAACCTGGAGAATGAGATGCACATTTCGTTTGAAGATGTTCCTTAGCTGTTCATTTGCTTCCATGCCGATCCTCCTATTCGAAAATTACATCAAAATTCCCAAATATTCAGACAACATATACAGGAATTTTTTAAGACGAAAAATTAACATCAATAAAGTATACTTCCATTGGAGGCATACGAAATAAATCATAGTGCAAAAAGAAGGCCGTATCACCGTATCACGGCCGTATTGCAAAGATTTTTGAATTCTCCACTACAGAAATATACGCCACATTGACCGTGAAATCCGTTTGCGACCAATACTGCAACCAAATCGTATTTTTGCACTATGGAATATATCCCCCCCCAAACTACACCCACACAAAATGAAAGCTATACCCAGTCAATCTCAAGCTCAAACAATTGGAAAAAATAACCAGAATTCTTATCAAGGTGATTAGAAACTGCATGTCCGTTTTTCTGCTCACCCTTATAAAAATTGGCATGATATCCAATCAAATGACAGAAATCAGCTTTTCCATGATCACATTATTCAAAAACTGGAAACAAGCTTTTGAATTCCAAAGAGTAAATTGAACAACTAAGGTCCTTACGTTTACATCAATTTTACTCAAAAACTGGTTAATAACGTGAACCAAATATGATTGGTTCAGGAGACACTGAAGACACTATGGACCAACAACAATCACAACAATCTAAGCAACAACTACAAAATGAACTTGACTTAAATACTACTGAGTCTATGAGTAGTGACAGAAAAATTCTTATATGATGATGAACTATCCAATAATTGGATTTCTACAAATGAACAAAAAAGAAACAGTTTAAGCAATGAATTAAATAATAGAATTACAGTTCTAGACAAAGACATTTTTTATATAGATGTACTCGATAAAAAAACTAGATTATGCTTAGAAAACAAAATAGTAACTTAATAAAAAAATGGATACATAGAATAAATACCAAAAAAGATACGAGGAGATTCGACCCCCTCCTACATACTTGATACCCTCCCCAACAAAAAAACTTGTAACTCTAAAACCATTCGGAATCCCATCAATTATTAGTCTATCAAAAGCAGAAATTAGTTCAGCTAAAGCTCTTCATAGACAAACTTGGGATTTGCGATCCTAGGTAAGATCGGTTCAGGATCATGGGATCCTTTTCTATCAGATAGGAAGGGTCGTTGCACAAAATGTACTTCTAAGTAATTGCCCTATAGATCCTATATCTATCTATATGAAGAAGAAATCATGTAACGAAGGGGATTCTTATTTGTACAAATGGTACTTCAAACTTGGAACGAGCATGAAGAAACTAACGATACTTCTTTATCTTTTGAGTTGTTCTGCCAGATCGGTCGCTCAAGATCTTTGGTCTCTACCCGGACCCGATGAAAAAAATGGGATCACTTCTTATAGACTCGTTGAGAATGATTCTTATCTAGTTCATGGCCTATTAGAAGTAGAAGGCGCTCTGGTGGGATCCTCACGGACAGAAAAAGATTGCAGTCAGAATGATCGAGTGACGTTGTTTCTTCGGTCCGAACTAAGGATCCTTTAGATATGATGCAAAATGGATTGAGTATTTGAGCCTATGAGTAGTGCATTGCTCAAGAGGGAACCTGATACTACTAATCTAAGGGCTACACACTTGGAGAAGCTGACCATTCATAACCTGGATGAACTCAAGGATTTTGAGGCTAAAGATTCCCGCAGAGGCACCCTTCATGGTCTACAAACCAAAGGCACTAGAATATTACTTCAGTAGCATGAGGTTGTTTAGTTGTCACATGATTAAGGGAAAGGAATTCTTAGAATATCTTATCAGTTGTAACTTAGGCTATTTTAGTTGTAGTCTATTGTTAGATGACTGGTCCTTTCTGTTTCCCGTCCCCCTCCCTCTTTCTTTTAAAGTCCAAAGCCTATATATAGGCAAACATTCATCGTAGATTTCAGTTTTTGAGATTCAATAATAATTGTGGAATTATTTCCTCTCATAAGATTGTGAGTGAAGTATTCTTTGATCTTGTGAGTGAAGCAAGATCACAACCATTGTTTGATTAGGGAGTGAACTTAGTCATACATTGGGGAATTGAATGTGTTGGTGAGTGAAGCCAATACAGGAAATTCAGTATCATCAATCAACAAGCCTATGTCAAACATCTCAGACACAACTGTTTCTCTACAACCTTGTGCACAAATTGAAGATCGGGACTAGTTTCTTGATTGTTCTAAGTGCTATCTGAGATTGTAAGAGAACAATCAATCCCATTTTAGTCCATAACGTCAAAGGGTTACATGGCAACAAAAAAGCCTAACCTTTGCTGGAGACTCCTAAGAATAACTCGTTGGAAATGACGTTAACTTTCAACCAAACATACAAAGAATCAACTTACTGCAATCAATCTATCTTACAGGAATATGACGAACTGTATCTAAAAGAATCAACCCATCACATTTGGAGTTTCAAAACATATTAATTATGTTGGTACTTGGCACTTGGCTACAAAAGAGAAAGGACGGGAGTAAAACACAAAATGACATAAATGTGTTGTGGTTGTCCACAAAAATATTTTCCTACAAACTAATTTATCATTTTTCGTTTCCTTCTTCTGAATCATCTTTAGCCTCCCTAGATGAGCCTAGACTTCTAAAATTCCTAATAGTACATCAAGGAGGGTCGCAGTCGATATTAGAGTCTGTTAGGAGTAGCTTGCAGGAAAATATAGTAAGAAGGGGAGAATTAAGAGGGGAAAAAGGGTACTAAATGGGGGAGAAGAGAGGGAGAAATTGGTAAGGCATTTGATGAATATTGAGGTTTGCTTATTTAGCTTGTTAGCAATTCAGGAATAGCCGTCACTCAGATACTTTGCGGTTTATGCTATAACTTGTAATATTCCAACCAATATAAAACTTCAACTTCTTTTAGACAGTCATGTCAGAATATTCAGTCTATTACAACACTATTTCCAATTTTTCACTTTCCTTATCAGTGCACTTAGTGGTCAGTATCGCACATACACGACCAAGCACAGCCAAATTTCTCTATCTTAACTTCATCAGCAACTCCAACTTTCAGCCAGCGTATCCATATCAAATTATATCCCGTAAAGGGTATTCTCACACATTAATCTCAACATACACAGTTTGGGTTCAACCATCTCTTTACATATCTTTTTCATAAGCCCTTCATCCATCTAGCTTAACAAACATAGGACATGTCCTAAGTTGACATGTTTTTTAAACGATGCAAGATATAACGACAGATACTATTCCCATTCAAGTTAACGAAGTACCCATATTGTAAAATTTAACATCTAATATCAAATAGAAAAGTACAACACCTATATCTGACCCTAGTCCTTCAGCTAAGTGATACAGGAAATAGAAATGACAAATGGGGGCATACCCAATTTTTGAGCCATTTTTCCCCACAAGTATCCTGCGCTGACTGTCTTTATGAGTTATAAGATGTTGCTCAATTCTCAATGATCCATCTCTCAAATCCTTCCAATCCACCAAGCGATGGTCTATCTCATATGGGATCTCCTGCAAACAATAATTGGTTGTTAAGCTCTAAATAGCAGGAATGTGGATGTTTACCAATTCCTCGAAACAGAAGCAGTGAAAAAGAATATTATAGGGGAAGAATCAGTTAAAAGATGTAGGTGAAGTTTTAAAGATGCTGAACCTGATGTACATGATCTAACAACCTCTCGCGGACCACTTCCAGGGATATAGTTTTCATAACTTCTTCGCTCATTGTATATGGATCTTCATCCCAAGGTCTTTCCACTGCCTACAACGTCAAAAAAATAACATTTTAGGTGCTTTTGGAAATATATATCCATCTAATAAATATTAAAAAAGAAATATTAAAAAGCATAAAACAGAAAGACAACAGTGCGCCAAACAAATAATGCTTAGAAACAGATAACACACTAGTGCGCCAAGCAAACCAAAACACAAAGCATACTTTTCAACAACCAAAATCAAGAAATAGAAGAAAATTGCAGATAAGTGGAGTGGAGTATAAATAGAAAGGCACAATGAAATCCATCAAAGATCTTACCTTGAAGAAATGCAATACAACCTTACAAACTCAATCTTCAACAACAGATCAATGTAGTTCTATGACAAAAAGAGCCATGTATAGCACCATATCAAGAATAGTTTGGGCCAAGTTGTTCACCAAGAACAAAGTTGTCCACCTAGAACAAGCCAGATTGCTAATTATTCTTTTCATACAAAATCCAATACTTGTATTTTTACGGTATGTTAAACCATAATCAACAATCAATATACCTGGCTAATACAGGGAATAAGTTTAGTTTTTACAAACTAAATAGACTAACCAAGTACTCTCTCTCTTTGTCACTCACCCACTCACTCACTCACTGTCACACATAGAGTGATAGCGGTAACGGGAACAGTGATGCGGTAACATGAGTGATGCGGCTATGTAATGCCTAATATCAGTCAGATCATAAGATATCCCTGATACAGCAAAAGGTTTTTTTACACCTTTACAACACAAGATATATTGGAATGTTTGTTTTAAAAGCCTTTACAATGCGGCTGATGCAGCCTTGTTTTTTAAAAGCCAATCGCACACACACTTGAGGGCACTCTGCTCCTTCCAAATCTAAAAGTTGCAAGCAATGAACTGGACAAGAAAGAATTTTCATATTTGTACTAACCAAGCAACCCTTAAGGTATTAATCACACCTATGAATGGATATTAGAAATTTGGGAAATGGAAACGCAACAACAATGTACATAAGAAAATCCAAAGTACATTATTTGGGCACCAAAAAAAACCCACATGCAGCCCTAATCTCAAAGTTTGGTAAGAGAACAAGTACATGATAAAGGAAAAGGACACTAGCATAGTGCAAAAACAAGACCGCAACGTATCGTAAAGGTTTTCAAATTTACTAAACCGGTAATACCTGCATTGTAAAGGTGTAAACAACTCGCGTTTTAGGCCGTTCAAGTAATATTTCATAGTTCAGGTCGATATTTGGTGGTACGACATCCGCATCATTTCCATTATCACATCACCATGTCCGTTACCACAACCATGAACGTTACAGCACTATGGAAACTAGTGCAAAGTTAACACCAATTGACTATGTAAAATACCAAATATGCTAAATATCCTTTTTCAACCAATCGCGAGAGAAGAAGCACAACATATTTGCATCCTCCATCAATGATCAGGCAATCGGGAACAGACAACCACAAGAATAAGAGAAAACCATTCCACAAGAGGTATAAATAAAGAATATACAACTGAGACAAACACACAGTAGCACACTAAAACAATGAAAGGTGCTCTAAATTAATGAAAAAATTATTAATGGTGTTAGCAAAACTGACCTGTTCCATCAGATAATCAGAAAGATCCTTTACTCCAAAACCCTTTAGCCCAGATATCATAAATATCCTATGAAATTAGATCAGATCAGAGAATCAGCTTTTGAGTTGCAAAGCTGTAACTATGCACATACATTCATATACGCGTACAAGTACACATGTGTGCTTGGGAAAAGCTTAAACTACCTTTCATATCCTTGCAGATCCTTAAATTGTTCTGAAACCTTCAGCAAATCTTTCTTCTTTTCAACCAAGTCAACTTTATTCATACAAAGAATACGTTTCTGTTTCAAATTAGGTTCAGATCCCATACGCTCAATTAGTCTTACAACCCTTGAATCAGGCCTGTAAAACAGCGAGAGGTTTTAATGGTAAATTAAAGATAAGATCACAATGTTCTTCATCATTATTGAAAAAGTATGACATGCATTGGATGATTAGACAATTTTATTAGACTTTCCCAACTATAACTTTTAAAAAACAAAAATCTCCAAAACATGAGTTACCCAAGATCTGTACATCAGAAGATAACACGTTTTTATGAGTTTTCTGCTCCCAATGTATAATATTTTATATTTTCCAAAAAAATTACTAATATTCACTACATTAATTAGATAGAACACTCCAACTTGCATCCAACCAAAACCTTGAGAAATTTAGGGGCAACTTTTTAGGGGGAAGAGAAAAGGAAAAGCAAATGATGCCCCTGTTTCCCTTAATTGTTGTTATGATTACCTAATTTTTAATATTCATTACGGAATTCTTTTGGCTGAGATGTGATTGTTAAGGTAGATGTGTGAACACACCACTATGGATAAAATTGAGAGCCAGTTTTTAAGAGAGGCTAGGGGTGCAACCATCTGTGTAAAGATACTGAAAGTAGATTGAGATGGTTGGACATGCGCAAAGAAAGTCCATCAACGCAACTGTTAGAAGGGAGAAAGCATCATGATTGATGAAAAGAGAAGTTGTAGGCTTAAGAAAACGTGATAGAAGCAAATTAGGAATGACATGAGCAAGTTGCATCTCTCTAAAACTTTGACTAGGGATAAAACTAGTTAGAGACGTCGTATTTGTGTCCTAGACCTTACATAGTCGTCTACGTCTACGCCTATGCCTTGTTTATTGTTTTAACTGTCATGTTTGATTTTATATTTCTTTTATCATCTAGTCTTAATTTTTATCTTGCATTGCCTTCTTAATTTTTATCTCTCCAACTGAGAGATTCTTTGTTCGCATCTTCCTTTATGGGTATGGTTTGTCATCTTTCATCCCTTCCCAAACACTGATCATAGTTTCTATGAGTAGGATAAACCGGGTATAATGATGAGAACATGTTAGGGATGAATATTTTTCAACTCCACATAAACCTAAAGATGGAATTCTTAAACATATTATTTGATCCATCTATGTTTTCTTCATAGTTACATTATGTTCAAAAACATGGATTATGATCTGACGCCCCTAATCAATACAAGATATCCTAGTAATTGGGATACGTGCACAAAAATTTTTTAAAATTTTTTTCGAATTGACCATACAAGATATGATAGCTCCTACACATGCCCTTACTCGAATTCAAGTGAAAGATTTTGACTATCACCTACCGTAAATTTGATTGAGATCATAGAGTAAAAACAAGGCCACATCACATCGCATCAACCGCGTTGTAAATGTTTTTAAAACAAAAAATGATATTTTCCACGTTGTAAAGGTGTAAATAAACTATGTTTTAGGTTGTATCAATGGATATCTTATGATTCAACCGATATTTAGACGTTACGATAACTGCATCATACCTGTTACCACAACACTGTTTTGTTATTGGTCGAATCACACATACCTTAACAAATAATATTAGAGCATAACTGACAATTGCAAATTCCTTTTTCCTAAACTAGAACGTCTACAAATTGGATTCAAAAATGAGAGTTGCATCCAATCATCTTGCTGCCCAATTCTCGCTCATAACAATTCACTCTCTAATCAAATGATAGAAGGACTACAAGCAAAACAAAGTGGCTTGAGAGGTAACATAAAGATGGGCTAAATTAATGCATCGACTCATGAAATCAATCAATCATGAACATTACAATGATGATTCAAAAATAAATATCCAATATAAGAGCATTATAAGCATTGAAGTAGACTTCATTATAGTACATGGCATTGTTTTTAGCAAATTTGATTCAAAACAATAGCACATACAAAAAAAAATACAAATAAAGATGACTAGAATGAGCAACATTAATTTAAATTGAAATAAGAAAACTAACCTGGTGAGATGCCTATGAACATCAAAGATTATAATAAGCACGTCATACAGGTTAACTGAATTCCAGGCAGATTCAATCCGAGCTTTAGAATCCCTTGATGGAAATCCATTCTTTTTAAGCATCAGTCCTGGGGTGTCAAAGAAACACTGTAAAAAAAATTAGTACATAAAATTGAAACACACCTGCCCATTTAAAGATTAAGGAAGAAATTAACATATTGCATTTTACTTGTCATATTTAGGCAAGGAAGTAAAACAAGGGGATCTCACTTTCATAACCAATAGCAATTTAGATAAGTGGTCTCATACATGTTCTGTAGTTTACAAGTTTATATTTATAGTAAACTGCACAACTATTTTGAGGAATCTGAAAAGGAAAAACTAAGCATAATACAGAGCAATACAGAACGAGGATGTTTGGTTCCCAAAAATCTGGTATGAGCAATTGGTTTGGAATGGAAGAAACCCATACCTTATGTTTGGTTCCTTATGTTTGGCTGGCAATATTATGATTTTAAACTCATACCTAAGACCATGACATATGGGTTTAGAAACCTAGGGAAGGGTTGTGTTTGGCTGATTCAAAACCTCTAAGGTATCGAAAAATAATACATCAACAAAATCTGCAACCCAAATAATCTCATACTTTTAATACGTAATAATATAAAACTATACACTATAAGCTACTGATGAGATACTCCGAGTTCCAACGAAGTCTTAAGCAATATAAAACATTAAGTTAAACACAAGACAAGCGCATATCGGTCATTCATGTGAATGAAAAAGAGTCACGAATTCCTAAGCCAAATCAATCTGATTGTTTTAACTTTAAAATGATGATCAACAAACAAAAATATTATGCGGTTTCTATGATTCACTTTCATCCATTGCTGCAGCTAACTAAGATTTACTTTTATTAGCCAATTGCATACATTTGATTGCACTAAACTGACATGACATACATATAACTATGTGCCTATAATCAATACAATCGGTCTTAGAAATAACATTAAGTATATTAAATATACCTATATTACTAAGGGTTAATCGGAAAGAACTTCTTCGTTAGTTTTATCATTAACAACAATAAGAATG
Organism: Amaranthus tricolor; assembly: GCF_026212465.1. NCBI lineage: Eukaryota > Viridiplantae > Streptophyta > Magnoliopsida > Caryophyllales > Amaranthaceae > Amaranthus > Amaranthus tricolor. The sequence continues at coordinate 10,525,914 of NC_080059.1, read as the reverse complement.
TATGTACCCTTCCAAGCCCCACCCTAGATGATAGCCACTTAATGGAATTGGGATAATGGAATGTTGTGTTAATATTGTTGTAGTAAATTAAAACATAATATCATAGAAATATTATAAAGAAAATAAAACATTGCAAGCATGGAGAGGAATATTTATTGAAAATAGAAAATAATTCAAAAAATAGACTTTCTAATTTCAGAAACTAAAAACAACAAAGACAAATTGATAACATTCTTAAGCTAGAACAAGCACTATAAATCAGGAGTGAAGTTTTAATCCCATACCACCTTTCATTCCTGAGTTCAAATCCATACACTGGAACAAGCGTCCAAGATTGGAAGAAACATGGAAATGCAACCAAATAATCCTCAAATGTAACAGTTTACAATAGACATAGTATCAAAGACAATTATAATCTCAGAATGCTCACAGTATAAAGTAGCATTTTCAAATATCAAAAATACAGTTCATCACAAAAAAAATCCCATCAACTAATGAAAAGAAGCTACGTAAGCTACTTATGGCTGTTTCATTTCTGTCATTTATTTGTAGTTTCTCATTCACCTAAACTTTCCACTCGTCTAACCAGTAAACAACAACATAAATGTTAAATCCTCTAACAGAAAAGGCTATAACATCTAACTTCTCCGGCATATGTCACATTGACCCTCCTTTCCAAAATTATACTAGGCATACTATCTCGTGAAAAACATAATCACACCGCAGAACATCAACAAAAGTTAAAGTAATCTGATAGGCATACGACATACAATCTGGGTATCTCCTTTTGTCATGGCCCCTAAAACTTCATGGGTAGTCGTATTAGTCTTACGAGAAACAGCAGCAACTTTAGTGCCAACCTGCAATGAATATGAAAACAGATAAATCAGCGGCCATAAGCAAAACTATTTAATACAAATTGAACAAGAGATTATAGTCAAAATGATCAATTTTCGAATGGTTATCTTATGCACCTCCCAAGACTTTAAAGCCTAACATTCACAAGGAAAATTATAATTATTGACTACTAAATATATAAAAAAATTCCCTACAAACAGATAAAACATTTCATCACGTCAATGCCATTAAATAGCTTCACCTAGACTCCCACACAAACAGGGTTTATGGGGGTCGCATTTACACAATGTTACCCTTGAAAGAACAAAGAAATTGTTTCAGATCGATCCTTACAGCAAACATATACAACTTCACATAAATAAGTAAAGCAAATGACTTAATAAGTATATTTCATTATAAAGCACTAAAAATATGAAACCAAAGAATAATAAATACTCCCTCTGTTCCTCAAAGAAGTTCCCATTTGCTATTTTGGGTGTTTCATTTGTTGTTCCCATAAAGAATCTTTCCATTTATGTCACAAATTTTGGACAAAAATAACCTTATTCATACTCATTTTTATATTTTTATAATGTTTATGGACCCCACATATCTTCCACTAACTTCAATTTAATATTTTAACATTCCTTATGGTCCCCACATGTTTCCCACTAACTTTATAAAACTATTTTTTTATTAGTTGTGGTCCTATATTTTTCCACTAACTTTCTTTTAATATTTTTTTAATGCTTATGGTCCCTACTTTTCTCCAATCAAATTTATTATTCAATTAAATAATGTATCCACTATCTAAAATATTCTATTTTTCTTAATTCCCGTGAACATTTCTTTTGAGAACTTCATTAGGGAACAGAGGGAGTAATTGACTCCGATGAGAATAAGTCTAAAAAATATATGAGAATGCTTGTATTAGGGGTAAATATTTAAGGGAAAATAAAAGTCAAAATAGGGTAAATACGAGATGAAGGAAAGATGATACAATGACCTAAGGAGAATGAAAAAAAGGAAGATTATCATCTTATTTTGGGGAGAAAGAGGAAAATATTTCACAATCCTACTAGGGTAAATATTCACACGAAAAATAAGGAGACTAATTCCTCCACTCCTCCTTCTCTGTCACTTAACAGCCATTTATTACATTTGACATAAATCATATTCCCTTGATTTTATTCTCTATTTTCTTTGTTTGCGTTTTATTTCACTGATAATTTTTTACATCCAATACAAACATGGCCTAAAAGTTGATTCCTTTCTCACTATCAAAATACCTTCTCCATTTTCCACTTCATACATTCAAATAACCATTAATCAAAATTTCTTTCCTAATACAATACACTTCATATACAAGTGATGCAACTATTTATACATTAGAAAGGGCTTATTTTTCATACAACACATCAATCCAATATCCAATGCATTGCACAATTCATAAAACACAATACAACAACAAGGTTATGTTAAAACTACACAATTCCTAGCACCAAGAAACTCAATCAAACACATTATGAGAAGTTTGCTAAATTTATGCCTAGTCAAGATACAACATTCTCGTCAATGTCATTGAGTGGCTCTCACCTAAGCTTGATCGGGGTTTGGATGAACACAAGCTTATTCTTCTTGCGTCCCGTTTGGTTAACAGTACTAATTGGTGTCAATGGGGATGATTCGCATTGTATCATGTCATTTCATGGTAATAAAAGTTTGATCATAAAAAAGTTTATTTGTTCACAATTTTTTATTACTACCTAATACCACATGTTCAAATCATGTTCGAATGGCATCGAAATGAATATAGATTGAGATCGAAATGAATATAAATTGAGATTGTTGAAGGAGAATAAGTATGACCAATAAATTTCTCAACAAATATTTCTTTCAAATTTACACTAATTTTTCATTACTAATACACGCATTTAGTACTGATTACCAAACGAGCCATTGGTGATAACAAAGAGGGTGTTTTCGTTGAATAATAATAATGATGATAATAATAATAATAATAATAACAATAATAATAATAATAATAATAATAATAATAATAATGAAAAATTGATATTAATAATTCGACCTTTAACTCATCCGCCATGAATAATCCCACTTTTCAATTATTTTTTAATAATCCAACCTTTATTCACAGCAGCTCGATGAAATGTTCGATTATTAATTTCAGTTTTTCCTAATAATAATATGGATCAAATAAATCAAAGAAACTGACCATGTAATTGGTCAATGCTGATTTACCAGCATTAGGAGCCCCAACAATGCCAACAGACAAACACTTCTGATCTTCCACATTCACCACCAAATCTTCATCTTCTTCATCCTCCTCATCAGGCGTAGAAATAGCCGCCTCGAGTAACGCCCGAGCAAGCACCCGATGCTTCTCTTCCTCTGCTTCCTCCTCCTCTTTAACCCTCAATTTTTCCTTAGTGGAAACTTCTTCCCCAAACACCCTATACTTTACCTTATCTCTATAACTGCCATCCCAAATGGGTCCCGCCTTTGTTGGGTTCAATTGTTGGGTATTTTCAGATGGAAGAGTGAAGTGGGAACTATCAAAAGATGGGATTTCATTATCAGTCTCATTCTCAGAAGATGAAATGGAAGTAGTAGGGTGATCTACTTGGGATTGAGAAGAGAAAAATCGGCATAAAAAAGTGGGATTGAAATGGGTTTTGTTGTGGGATTGAGAAGAGAGATTTGACAGAATTTTAACAAGTCTAAATGATTTCATCTGAAGATTAGAACTGAGTGTAGAATCAAAGCATGAGCATCGAGCAAGAGAAAAGAGTGAGGGAAAGCAATGGTGATATGTAAGAAATGGAGGAAAGTAGGGTTTTAGGTTTTGGAGGTTTAAGACCAAACCATATTAACAAATCACCAAATATGATTAATCCACCCTTATTGGAGCAATCAAACCATATAGTAGAACTAAAACGAACTAGTATAGAAACTGTTGTAATATACCATTTTTAGGACTGATATAATAAACATATTTTAGGTTTGACATATATAAACATATGATATGAAAAAATAATGTCAAAGATAGAAACACTCAATTACTACTATAGTTATATGTATAAATTAATACTAGAATTTTGGAAATTATAAACAATATATTATATTCTATAATTTACTTAATTTAACTTTAAATAAATGCTAATAGAAGATTATTTAATAATAGAGATATTGATCAAGATCAAATGTCATGTCATTTTTTTAGCTAATAAGTGAATTCCATTTGGTAAATTCTCTTAAGTTATAACACTTGGAATTTTCTAATCTTTTTAGTATAATATATGATGTCGTCGGAGTGTTCGTTAGTATGGATAAAGTTAATTTTATAATAAATTAAAATATATTTTAAACTTTAATTTTATATAAACATTAATTAGATTAACTAATATATCATAAATTTGGAATTTATAATATGTTATATTATATATTTTTTAATTTTGTTATGTTATTCTTATTAATGAACACATTGATTCGGTTGTAGCTTTTGCCATAACTAAAAATCTTAGAAAATTCTAAATGAATGTTGTATTTCATAAAACTTGTTGAATAGCATTGAAGTATAAGTAGAATTTTTGACAAAATTTCAAAGCCTAGTCGGCCAACTCCACGGCGAAATGTTTCATCGTCGCATCCTCTATGCTTTAATAACTTCCATTTAACACAATATGCATTACACATATATTCAAATTGCGTAATAATTCAATGAGAATTTAACAAAATATAATTACAAATAGTGTAACATATACAGTAAATTTGGTGTCCTAACGCTTATTTCCCTCAAATACCGCATATAATTGAGATGGCCTACTTCATCTCCTACGGTAGTAAGAGAATGTAGTGCATTGTTCCAGTATTAGAGGGGATTAGTAATAGACACCCGCGACTGCTTGAGAGGACCCTATACCATCATATGGATTGGACAAGTAAATCTGTTCCAAATGCAATTGTTGGTGGTGAAGGGGGACAAACTTTGCCCATAGCTAATTTGTGATGTAGCATGTTGAATTTGCTCCTTAATGCCTGAATAGAATTGCTAATTGTGAACCTTGGAGGACACCTTGAGTAATGTCTCTCACCGTTGCTCTTGACTAGAGTGAATGATCGACATCATTCCTTGTGTCCGCAACAAGATCAAAAGCTTAAAATAAATGAAAAGTTAATTATTTAGTTGAATAAAATTATTTAATAATACTTACAAAGTAGGTCGCTCTAGAAGGTTGGGAAAGAATAAGCGTACCAAGCTGCAACAATAACACCTCGTGGTGTCATTCATCACCCAATGATAGACAGGAACCATGAAAGGTAACCCAAATTCGCTGGGTCTAAAAAATTAGACCCAAACCTTATAATAAGAGCAGGTATGGAACAAGTCCAATATAATTGTGGATCCATGACCATCCCTACGATGTAAGAGATGAGCTTTGACTTCGTCAAAGAAAGTGAGTAGTACATATGCCCTCCACCCATTTGTCAGGAGACTTGAGTGCTCTAGTAGTGCTGCGTAAGCCTTGGAAGGATAAAACTCTTAAGAAAATATATGTATGATCAAGGCTTAAATAAGCCCAAAAAGTAAAAGTATAATAATTTCTGTAAGCATGATTTAGGATACCTAATGAGGTCTAAGTTGATCTAATTGCCTTCAAATTAGACAATCTATGACCTTATGTTTTTGTCTTTATTCTGCAGCCGTACCAAAAATCTTTAAATTATTTTTTTTCATATGACGATTGAAGTTGCTAAGTAGGTGACATATACATTATTTATGATTCGTTTGAGGCGGTTGCCATTCAGGCTCATTCATGATTTCTAGAATGCTTGCACATCTATTAAATATAACACATAAACCCATCTCCAGTGCCATATGCCTACGAATCAGAGGCATGAAACCATGCAGCTATACGCTCCTTCTTAACCAATGCAAAGGCATGTGGAGAGATACCGTATTACCATATTGGGTAATCATAGTGAAGTGGGTGTGTTGATACTTAGCTACTTACCACACAAATATCTATTGTTAATGGAAATAATAGGTTTGTAGTGCTTGGCGCCGTCGAAGGAAAGTTTAAATACCCAAAACCCATGTTGGAAGATTACGTTATTGTTGTGAACATACACACCCCTATCATTGTCTTCTTTGAAAAACCACTCATTAATTTTTCAAGGGTTTGTGTTGCATTGCTTTCATAAAGCGTGAGATGAGAGTATAAGAGTCTTTCCTACTACTATAGATGGAAATAAGGGTTTGCCCACTTATAGGTGACATGATATCTATACCGAATTAGGCTTTCACCATCTGTCACGCAACATACACTGAACCTTAATTGTTAGGTCATGCAAAACGCAATGTCTAATAAAAATATTTATCACCGAAGATGTTCAAAAAATGCGTCTAGATGACACAATGTCGCTAGCTAACAAACAAGACTCGGTCAATGCTTACTTTTATATGTCACAATCTTCCATGTGGATGAATATGAATTTTTCCTACCCCTAAGTTTTCAGTTACATACCCTTTTGCCCTTTAACGCCAAGATTAATTTGATGTCTTAGTTTCGTAGTCTACATTCGTATAAGAACACCTTTCTATCAAAAAGTTGACCCTTTTGGAAATCCCTTTCTTGAGTGAAGGTCGTCCCACATGGCCATGACCTCCAAGAGTCATCCTTTTGTTTTCATCTAGTAGAGGGACTTGGGCATAAGGTGGGGAACAACAATTAAAGGAATATTGTCTAGCGTAATGTCATTGCCTATGACATGCTCACTCATAAGCACATCATTCTTGGAAGGAGCTTTATAACATCAACACTATCGTTATCACACACTCCCAATTAGCTTCGACATTTGTTGTCCTAGGTTAACTTCTGTCACATGCATGTTCCATTTCAAGGGGCTTTGTAGAAGTACAAGATGAAGATGGAATACATGAAGTTACATTCGTATCTTTTTGAGCTTATAGAGTGTATATATTTTTAGTCTCCAAAGGTAATTCTTTTCCATATAACTCAAAGAAGGTTTATATGTAGATTTTGAATACTCCCACATAACCTCCAATTTCGATCAGGCTAATTTGTATTTAGGCTATAGTGGAGTAAGGTAGAGATACTCAATGATATTTTAGTTAAGGATGTATGTTGAAAGTTTAAAGGATAATGATGATGAAAGAGGTGAATAGTTTTAAATTTTAAGGTTCTATCTAGGGGTCGTTTGTGAATTTTAGGTCTTCGGAATTTCAATTTTTGATGGAAGATTCTAAGCATTAGAGTTTTTATAACTTAGTGGTTGGGTGATGAATAGATAGATGTTTTCGTGGTTTATGTTTTGATGAAGGTTTTGTATGGAGTTTTTGACATAAGGTTTATATGTTTGGGATTTTAAGGGATACAAATCAACTGAATCTTTAAGGATCACGGACTTTGGATAAAAATTCAAAGGTTGATGCTATAGTACATAGACTCGAACTAGAAATTTAATATAGATTATCAACACAAAATTAAAAGCATTAAGTTTTTAGGAATACAATTATACTTTAGTAGAGTTTGATAAGTTTGGATGACTCTATTCGCTCTTAAATCTAAAAGAGTAATTTAAAGTCAAACAAATTTAAATATTACAATTTTGAAAAACATTCAAAATCGAGAAGAATTGAAAGATAACAAAATTTTGAACATAATATTAATTTCTAAAGTTTTGAAAACAAATAATAAAAAATATATTTATTTATAGAAAAATTTGATTTTAAAGGTATGAACTTTGTCTTTTCTGCTTTTAAAGGTTCAAACTTTAGTTTATTTTTTAAAAGGTTCGAACTTTGGGGTGCCTCCGTCTTTAAAGGTTCTTCCGGTTTTGATAGCCTGGAATATCAGGTTGCCTTCTTCTTCCCTTTGTTTCTTGCATCTGATTTTTGTACTCATCCAAGTCTTCTTTATCCTTCAACAATGACATCTTCACCATAAGTAGGGATGACAACGGGTTAGATCCGGATCCTAGTGGACCCGGATCTAGATCCGTTTTTCAAAGGAGGGTCCAGATTCGGATCCGGATCCGCGAGTCTAATTTTTCAGCACCCAGATCCTGATCCACGGATCCCACTAATCAAGTATCGGGTCCGGGTCCAAAACGGGTCCAAGCTTATTTTTGTGTATTTGATTAAATTCTGCTTCGTATTGCGATAACGATAGAATTTTAAACTTTAATTATATATATATATATATATATATATATATATATATATATATATATATATATATATATATATATAATTTAGATTCAAAGTTATAATTTAATGGAGAAATTGTGCATTGTCTTAAATAGGTATTGGAGAGTAGTGTAAGTAAATTATGATATACTGGTGGAAAGAATCCAAGTCCTATCAAATATGCCATGATGAAACTTACTAAGATTACACTAAACATAATAACTACATCAACATCATTCTAATTAAATACACTGGCAGACACAATACAATATTGAACATGATCTTGCATGTAGTAGAATTTTTGAAAATAAAAACGGATCTCTTGAATCTATGGATCTGGGCATGGATATTTTTTTGAGACCTGAACCCGGATCCGCTAATTTTACATACACCCGGATCTGACCCGGAACCAACGGGTCTAAAAAATAGGACCCAAATCCGTCAAAACAGATCCGGGTCCAGGATTCATTGCCATTTCTGGCCATAAGGATGATATTTTCTTGTTTGATGATCTTAAAAACAACCCAATAAATAACAAATTATAAATCTTTAAAAGGAATTCTTCAAAAACATGAAATCGCAACAACACCCACAAAAACAGGATGAATTAACAATTAATAACAGTAACAAGCAACAACAATTTTGTGAAATAGACCTTTTGAAGCTCAAGATTATTCAAAAAATCAAAGAATAGGAACAGAAATTCAGCAAACCCGTGGAAAAGATGGAAGAACTTAAGAGAAACCTCGAAAGTAAATAACCTTAAATGTACAATAAAATCTAGTAAAACCCAATTCTAAAACAACAATCTTCAAAATCTTGAAGTTATAAAAGAGAGGAAAGGAAAGGAAAGACAGATAACAAACAAATAGCCAATTGAAATTATAAAAGAGAGAAAAGGAAAGAAAGATGATGAACAGACCATGGTAAAAAAAAACTCCATAAAAGAGCAATCTTCAAAATCTTCAAAATTAACAAATATCTAATTGAATAAAGATGACAAACAAATACCCAATTGAAGAAAGATAGCAAACAATTAATATTTCAAAAAATAAAAATCTTCAAAATTAACAAATATCCAATAAAAATCTTCAAAACTGCATTTACAGTGTCATGGATTTCTTCGTTAATTTCTTCAAATCCTTCTTTCTTGATTTCTTCTTCAAAGGAATCATAGTAGAAGAAAGATGACAAACAATTGCAAGCAGATTGGGATGGGTTCCATTTAGGAGTGTGCAAAAAAACCCGATCTGAAATATCCGATTCGGATTACCCGGTATCCGGCTTTCAAAATAGGATAATTTGCCCGGTTTTTGTAAAGCGAATAATTCGGATTGGGTACCCGGTTTTTAAACCGGGTATCGGATCCGGATCCGGGTCACATATTTTTGGAAACAAGGTACCCGGTATCCGTTTTTTTATTTTTTTATTACTTTTTCATAAATAAAATAATGATGGTATCTATTATGCTAATTTTGGATTGAATGTTAATATAATTTTTCTCCCGTAGATAAATTTTTTTGTATAATTGCTCTTACTTAAACCAATGTGTAACAATTTTTTAATTTTCTTAATTTTTCTCTTATGACTAATTAACCTAAATATTTTTAAAGAGTTAGTATTTGAATTTTATATAAAAAAATATTTTAAATATAAATAGAGATAAAAACGCATAGTTGAACGAAAAAAAGACAAAAAAAAAATAAAAAAAACATTCTAAGAAAACCGGGTATCCGGTTTCCGACCCGATTTAAACCGAGTCGGAACCGGATCCCGGATTTCCGGATCCAGGTCGACCCGGTACCCGGTTTTGAACACCCCTAGTTCCATTGAATGCGAGGAGAATGTTGAACTTGTGAAAGGAACAACTGCAACGCTTTAAAATGGTGAAGAAATAGAGAGTTTAGGGATTGAAAAATGGTGAAGAAAGGAGGGGATCACTAGTACAAGACGTAAGAAAGAAGGGAAAAAAAGGATGAAAAATACCATTTCAACTCGTAAAAGGTAAATCGAACCTTTAAAAGCGGAGGCACCCCAAAGTTCGAACCTTTAAAAAATATATGAAAGTTTGAATCTTTAAAAGCGGAAGAGACAAAGTTCATACCTTTGAAATCAAATTTTCCTTATTTATATAAATGTATATTCAGGTCAAACTCAAAACTTTTACAATTTTAATTAAAACAGACATGTGACCGACTTGGTTCAATTTCAATTTAGGCACCGTTTAGTTCATCTGATTTTGCTGATTCAACCTTGCTGATTTCAACTGATTTTTACTAATTATAACTGATTTTTACTCTTTGTATTTGATTTTTCCTAAATGAAATTGATTTTTACTTATTTGGATTTTACTAACTGTAACTGATTTTTAGTCAAAAATTATAACCAAGTTGTGCTGATTAAAACTGATTGTAACTGATATTTTCTAATTAAAAATGATTCTTACGAACTGTAACTTATTTTACCAATTAAAGCTTATTTTTAAATGATTAAAACCAAGTTTTTTTATATCAATTGTTGTGAGAGACCGTCTTTTAACGAGATGATCTCAATTGGGTTGGCTCATAAGATTTTTTTTAATACAAAAAACGAAAAATTAGTGTAACTGCACGCTTATTTGATAGGGGTTTAGGATATCTCAAGTAGACATTTAAGATACGTCAAGTAGGTGTCTTTAACATGCTGAAGTTGTCAAGCAGGTGTTATGTGCTATAGGTGTTTTGGTTATTTGTTACAAGGGTTTAGATTATGTATTATAGGTGTTTAGGTTATTTGCTGTAGGTGTTTTTGTTATGTTTTGTAGGTATTTTTGTTATGTTTTGTAGATGTCTAGGTTATTTGTTGTAGGTATTTATGTTATGTGCTGTAGGTGTTTAGGTTATTTGGTGTAAGACTTTATGTTAAGTGCTGTATGTGTTTATTTGTCTACTTCAGTATGCAAAAATACTTATTATAATTAGTTTAAATGCCCACATCAACTATTTAAAATGTCTATTTCAGTACCCAAAAATACCTACAAAAACTTATTTAAATGCCTGCTAAAACTAGTTCAAAATACCTACTAAAAATTATAGTAGGTGTTTTTGTGAAATGCAAGCGCGTAATAGGCATTTTTATAAATTGAGCAGTGCTTTTGAAGTCGTCTTTCAAAAAGTCGATCTCTCAAGAAATCTAGTTTTTTTAATGGTTATTAATTTTAATGTGACATTTCAAAAAAATTATTTTTTGATGTGAACTAAACATGATATCTCTCCAAATTTTTGTTTTAACCAGTGATCCGGTCTAAGCACACCAATATAATACAACAACCCGTTTTATATGAGACCGTTTTATAATGAGACGACCTCAAAACAAAAAGCTCATAAGCTAAAATTTTTTATTATTGGACTATTTAATTTAAGTATGATACATCTTTTTGGAGAGACCGTTTCATGAAAAAAATTTGTGATAGTCCAAAGCTCTGAACCAAAAAAATTTGTGATAGTCCAAAGCTCTGAACCAAAAGCCGAATAGGATAAAAAAACCCCTAATTTAATATGAGTGGAAATATAGGATTCACTCTTTCGCTCTCTTCAGATCTCTGTTAAGAGTTTTTCTCACGGCTCTAACCCTAGCATCCTTTTTCAATATCCGCTTGCTAATTTCTTGCATTTTTCTTGACATTAATTCCAAGTAAATTTCTTCTCTTAATTTTTGATTTATCTGATTAATAACTAAATAGATTTATATGTTTTAGTAGCGTACCTCTTGATTAGTTGTGAGATCTATTTATGATGTTACATGATTTATTTTGTTTGTTTTGAAATTTGAATTTGATGTGTAATTTGCGTTTTCTTGATGATGTTTGCTACCAATTAATAACAATATTTGGAGTTATGATGCTGAATCTTATGATCTTTATTGATTTATTTTGGTGGATTTTTGTCTAAAGGTCGAATATTTGTGAAAAAAATCATATTAGTATATATACATGAGGAGTTATTTTTGCAAAAACTCAATTCGACGAATGTAAAAAATACGTAGCAAATTTAGATGGAACATAAAATATAATAGCAATTTGTGTTTGGATTCTTTGCTTGATTTTTGTTTGATTTTATTATTGATTTCTTGGATGCTGTGTTTGTGTAGAAGTTTTGCTAGTTGTACTGTGGGATTAATGTTGCAATTTTTTATATTTTGTTGTGATTTTTGATTTAAGCTTGTATACACTATAAATATGCATGTTTTAATTTTTCATGGATCAATGTAGTCATGGCTGGAGTTGCACCTGAAGGATCACAGTTTGATGCTCGTCAGTTTGACAACAAGATGTCCGAATTGTAAGCCTTTGTACTCCCTAACTTTGCCTTATAAATGATTCGAGTTACGTTATTGATTCCCTTATGTTCTATGTTTTAGGCTTTCAGAGGAAGGAAATGATTTTTTTACTTCATACGACGAGGTTTATGAAAGCTTTGATAAAATGGGTTTGCATGAGAATCTTCTTAGAGGAATATATGCTTATGGTAATTTCAATCAGATTTGTATTCATGTATTTTTTATGTGTGTTATATTCTTGATTTTTTGAATCGTTTTTCACAGGTTTTGAGAAACCGTCTGCCATTCAACAAAGGGGAATTGTTCCTTTTTGCAAGGGTCTTGATGTGATTCAGCAAGCACAGTCTGGTACTGGTAAGACTGCCACATTTTGTTCTGGGATCCTGCAGCAGTTGGATTATGAGTTAATGGATTGTCAAGCTCTTGTTCTTGCTCCTACTAGGGAGCTTGCTCAACAAATTGAGAAGGTTATGCGTGCCCTTGGTGATTATTCGAATGTTAAGGTTCATGCTTGTGTTGGAGGAACAAGCGTGCGAGAGGACCAAAGGATCTTGGCTGCAGGAGTACATGTGGTTGTTGGTACCCCTGGGCGTGTCTTTGACATGTTGCGTAGAAATTCTCTTCGTGCAAGTAGTATCAAAATGTTTGTTCTCGATGAGGCTGATGAGATGCTTTCTCGGGGCTTTAAGGATCAGGTATGGTGTACATTTTGATGTATGTTCATATTTAACTGGGTTATATGCTCTTTCAAAAATTAGACTTGTGCAGTGTAGCAAATTTTGTTCTCACCTCAAAGTTTCAGCCTGTTATTTATATTTATATGATATGTTCTATGAGAAACTTCTTAAGTTCTTTGCTTTTCCTCATTCTCTTAAGATCACTTGCCTCAAACTGGGAAAAATGTGTTTGAGAGCTGACAGCTTGCTGCTATTCGGTGCTGTCCAGTGCCACGTAAATTTTAGTAAACTATAGATCATGTGTTAGGCTGTAATGTTTTGGATATAGGGGAGTGTTTTACTTTAATTTTCCTTTTAGGGTTTGTAGTCATGCTCAGTGAATATTGTTGCTGTTGTAAACTGTACCTGTTTGGGTTTTAATGTGAATTTTTTAAGCTTTGAAACTTTAGTTCCACGTTAGAGTGTATGGGTTTGTGATACCTAGGTGCTAGATATGTTTATTAAAGTGGAGCTGAAGCAAATTGGTACTAGGGGTTTTCCTGGCTTATAGTCTATTCATGTAAAGCTAGATGTTAGAATTCTTCATGGAGACGTAGATGCCCATAAATTAGGTGGGGGTTGTAAGCTAGTCATATCACTTGTATATGTTGTAATGAAGTTTTTTTATTATTAAAACTTATTTCTGATTTTTCCACAGATCTACGACATTTTCCAACAATTACCACCCAAGATACAAGTTGGAGTGTTTTCTGCAACTATGCCGCCTGAGGCCCTTGAGATTACCAGAAAGTTTATGAATAAGCCTGTTAGAATTCTTGTGAAGCGAGATGAGCTCACCCTTGAGGGTATCAAGCAATTCTATGTGAATGTTGACAAGGAAGAGTGGAAACTTGACACTCTATGTGACCTTTATGAGACCTTGGCAATCACTCAGAGTGTCATCTTTGTGAACACTAGGAGGAAGGTCGACTGGTTGACTGACCAAATGAGAGCCCGTGATCACACAGTGTCAGCCACACATGGTGACATGGACCAGAACACTAGGGATATCATTATGCGTGAGTTCCGTTCTGGGTCATCCCGTGTCCTTATAACCACCGACCTCCTTGCTCGTGGAATTGATGTGCAGCAAGTATCGCTGGTTATAAATTATGATTTGCCGACTCAACCAGAGAATTATCTTCACAGGATAGGACGTAGTGGGCGTTTTGGAAGGAAGGGTGTTGCCATCAATTTTGCCACTCGGGATGATGAGAGGATGCTAGCTGATATCCAGAAATTCTACAATGTATTGATTGAGGAGCTTCCTGCTAATGTTGCCGATCTTATCTGAGTTGATAACAAGTGATTTTGTTTATGGTTTGTTTGTCCGAGTAGTAAAGATTTGGGCAATTCTCTGGGTGTTTTTTTCTACTTTGTTTTATAATCTATTATGGGAACATCACTATATGTATTGTCGATGCCCCAGATTAAATTTTGTTCAAGGATGACCTCCCTTATTGGCATGTTAGCTGATCGTTTTGGCATGGTTTTGGTTGTAAACTGCATTACTACAATTTGAATGTGCCCGTGAGCCAAACTGTTGTGGCAGATAGATTGGTTAGGCATTTTTTTGGCTTAAGATTAGGATTTGATATATGTTTTTGGGTAATCCATATTTGCAGTAGTACTTTTTCCACTTTACAGATGACATCAATGCACCAATTACTTCCGTTTTAGCGTTTCAATATAACGGTTTCCTAGGCTTTAGCGTAACCTTCTGCTTTCATTAGTTGCTTATCTCTGTTCGTCATTCGCCTAGATTTCTTATAAATTGAGTCGTAGATCGGTTCAGAAGTCCATATTTTAGTCGTGTTTATAGGAAACAATTTTGAAAGTAGCAAGTGTCGTTTAAGCAAACATGGTTGATCGTTCTACTCCATTGGCTTCTTATAGAGGATTTTGGGAAACTTATGCTTAAGAAAACGTAACGAATATTTCTGTAAGTGTAACCGTGTAATGTTTTAGTAAAATGCTTTTTTTTGCTGATAAATGGATTTCTGTTGAGGTATACAATGTTAAGCTATTATATTCCTCATGCGGCCAAATATGGACACGGTTTGGTTTGGGTTAGTTCCGGTCTATCTCTGGTTCTGTTTCAGTTCGTAACATAAGCAAACTGGATTGCAGCCGCTAGTGGTTAAGGTTCCTATTTTGGTTCCAAGGTTTCCAAGGGGAACACAATATAAACTGAATGCACATATACCTGTATGATCACCCAAATGCAACAAAAACTTGCCATTGGTGTTGATATTAGCCCAATTAATACAAATTAAAGAGAAAATAAGGTGGACTTTTTATTTTGAAGTCGTCTCTTTGAGAGACGGTCTCTTATAAAAGTAGCTGAAGCTTAAGAACATGCAACAAAAATTAGTTCATTTGGTAATTATTGAATGTATTATTATTTGTTTTCAGATAGTTAACAATAGCAATGATAATATTAATGAAGTGTTGATCCATAAATAAGAAGACTTATCCTTTCGAAAATTTGAAATACTTAAAGCAAAAAAAACAAAAAATTAATTAAATAAACTAAGTTTCAAAAAATTTTCAAAGTGAAAATTCCAAATCTGTGGTTTGAAGCTATTCGTAGTTACTAACTACGAAACTGCGAACAACTATTTAATATTTTTTTTCCTTAATTTTTGAGTTGTTATTTGTTGTATTTGAACTAGAGACATTAGAATAAGTAATTACAAGTCAATGTATGTTTCAGGCGGCATGATTCATCGTCAAAACTCCGATCATTCATAAGTCAAAGCTTGGAGGCTATGATAAAGTAATTAAACATATATATACAATAAAATATATACAAATGTTTGAAATATACAACTCAATAAAAATACATATATATATATATATATATATATATATATATATATATATATATATATATATATATATATATATATACAAAGTCGATTCAAATACACAAAAGTTAAACGTTAACGCTCACGACCCTCATCTACGCTATCCAACTGAGTTGGTCTCCTACGCCTCCTACGATAGTAAGAGGCGTTCGAGTGTCACTCTGGCATGGAGGGGACTGGTACTTTGATGGTTGTGATGGCCCAGCCTGCGAGGTCCCCGCAATGTCAACGGGGTATGAATGGTCCATCTCCTCCAAATGGTAGTCATAAGCAGGAGATGAGACGTGCGTATGGGCAGTAGTCGGTGAGGACTCTGCAGCGACTTCCGGTATGAATTGCTAGAACTGCGAGCCGGCGAGCATGTGCGCAATCTCCCTCACCGGCTCCTCGTGGCTGTACCGCATCACGTATGCCGCACCTTGTGCCCGCAATTAATATTTAGTTAATGTAACATTATATTATTTAATCAGCAACTTAATCATATAAATGCAAATGAAGACTTACATATTAGGTCATCGTAGGCGCAGCAGGTGCGTAATTTGCTGCTGCGAAGATGGCACGTGGTGTCATCCATCGGCGCGTGATGGAGAGGAACCACGACATGTAGTCTGGTGTAGTAGGTGCGCCATGAACATCGATCGGCCTACCTTGTGCCAACAGCTCCAGTCTACCATCCCAACGAGCGATGTGACGCCAGTTGATCTCCATCCAGTTTGCCCCACCCTGATTTTTGCGCGAAATTAGGTGCAGTTGGGGTTCAGTGTCACAAGGCGGTGGAATGCCCTGTACCAACTCATATTGGCGCATTACGCGCTCTGGTAGATGTACTTCGACAATGTCGAAGCATATGAGTGGTACAGAGGCCCTCCACGCACCTGAATGAATCCCCGAGTGTTCGGGTACAGCTGCGTAGGCTTCCGCAGGGTATGGGTTCCATAAAAACTAAAATACATGTTATGAAAAGGTAAGTGATATGTTAATTAAATTGTATCAATGTTAATAAGTACTGAAATGTTTACCTGGTTGGGTCGTAGCAGGTCTAACTGATCTCGGTAGAATCCGAGACCGCTACCGGTGTGCTTGCGCGTCCGGCGTGCAAAATTCCACCTCGAACCGTACGCAATATCTGGTGGGGGTTGTGGTGGAGGAGCAATATTACCACGACCAACGGTT
Source organism: Amaranthus tricolor (assembly GCF_026212465.1). Classification (NCBI taxonomy): domain Eukaryota; kingdom Viridiplantae; phylum Streptophyta; class Magnoliopsida; order Caryophyllales; family Amaranthaceae; genus Amaranthus; species Amaranthus tricolor. Next base: position 10,508,767 of record NC_080059.1, on the reverse strand, counting down.
CTGTAAGGTTGGCCAATAAGAATATGCTCCCACGCCCACAGCTAACGATCGCAAATGTAATTAGTATGTAATCACCAATTATGGATTAGAATTAAATGTTATTGTTATTACATTACATTCATTTGATTATAATCTTTTTTGGTCTAAAAATTATTAAAATCCATAATATAACTAAGTTTATATTTCTAATGATATAAATCATAAATAATATTTCTAATGCCAACATCAACATTAACATTTCTAATAATATTATCAACATTGAATTCCACTAATTCAACAACATTAATTCAAAAAACAATATAAAGCTATAAAAACAATTAAAAATTACCTTCAAAACTTATGGATGATTAATAATAGTCTTGATTTAACAACTACTAACCTACATTTGAAATAATAAGAAAATTTGGTTAAAACCATAAACAACTACATATAAACCAAAATAACACAAAAAAGTTTACCTTTGAGCAAGCTAGAGTATCCCACACTAATTTTGAAGTGCCAAATTGAAAGAGGAATGCAAGTATTATGGATTGAATCAATGGTTTTAGAAAGAGAATGTCGAATGAAGTTAGGGTTTTGAGAAATGGGGTAAAATGCAAAAAACAGAAACTAATCTGCGTATTTGTGGAGCAGGTCTGTTAGCAGTTACTAACTGCTAACAACAAGTAAGACAAATTAGCTGTTCGCAGTTACTAACTGCGAACAACTATTTTGTCTTACTTGTTGTTTGCAGTTAGTAACTGTGAACAGCTCCAAACCACAGGTTTGAAATTTTCACGCTTACTTTTAGAAATTTTTTGAAATTTAGTTTATTTGATTATTTTTTTTTGCTTAAGTATTTCAAATTTTCTATCCTTTCATGGTTGATCTAACCATAAGTAAGGCATACACTTGTCTAGGGTGACTCATAGTTAAAAATGACATAATCTTAAAAGTTCTAGTTAATCAAGTAAACTCGTAAAAATTTATAATTTATGATTAGTTTTTTTATCAATTAAGAAACATATGACATGTCTACATTCATAATAATAATTATAATATATAGGTATGTTTCAATTATTTTTCCAAACAATCGTTAAATTTCAAAATCAACTTTCTTTAGAGAGAGTCTATTTCTTTTAATTTCTTTACTTTTTTACATTTTTTAATATATATTTATATTGATAATTTGAGTATGTTCTTTTTATGTTTAATGTTTATGAAAATTTGATATATTTTTATGTACAAATTTTTGTTCTAAACAATCTCACTGTGAGATGCTTTCCGTATATAAATTTAATAATCGAATTAATACAAATATACAATTATTAATCTATGGGTTTTCTAACTCACTTTTTTATGTTGGTTTTTTGGTATTGTTTTACAAACAATGCAGACTGTATGCTAAGCTAGCTCATCAATTACCAAACAAACCTATAATTCTCCACCATGAGCTAGCTTAGGATACAGTTTGTTAATGTAAGAATAGACTATCGAATGAGCTACAAAAATGATATGTATCTTCAAGGGCAAGAGCTTGTTAATATATATATCCAATTAAATGATTCAAATAAAAGCATTATCGATTCGTTTGGTGGATAGTAATAAACGGTGGTAATGGGAATAAAAACTAGTGTAATTTTGGTTGAAAAATCTCTTGGTTACCTTGATAGTCATGCTTGCCAACTTCAATCATCTCATTTTCTTCATAAAATTCATTCCAATGCATTACCATTGGAAGAGGTGGTATTAGGTGGTAATGAAAATTTGTGAATAAAAAACTTTTTTGTGATTAAAATTTCATTACCATCGGAACGATATGGAACTTTTGATGAAATTTTACACTATAAATCATTCTCATTACCACCATTTAATACTATAAACCAAACGGGCCGTAAGTGGTATAGAAAAGTTAAGTAGCTTTTAAAAGCTGTTAAGAATGCTTAATTCTCTTTTTATTGCTATAAACTCACAATTTTTTGCTTGATTTGAAGTTTATAAATATGAAGATAAATATAATTAAATAACCAACTCAATAGTTCATATTTTAATATATATTTGATACTTTATCACGTTCTTTACGTAAGTCGTTTTGAGTAGTTGAAACACAAGTGGATCATAGATAATTTGGATTTTTAATATATATCATAACAAAAACTAACTTAACTAAAAAATTTAAATTGATGATGGCTGAGGGCCCGAGGCCTCCACATATTATGTATATAGATGTTTTCATGATGTTGAGAGTAACTTCTAGTTATATTATACTAGTATATATTCCCGTGTGTAAGGATGTGTTAATTAGTTAATTTATAAAACAATTAAATTCGAAATGTTTGTAATTATATACTCATTCCCATTTTGCCAAATGTCTCATTTACTTTTTCTGCTATTAATTAATTATTCTTAATTTGTATTTTATTGTTAATTTATAGTAAAACTTAATCAAGTGTGATTTTGTTTGATTTGCGTTGATGTAACTCTAATTAATATTAAGAATTTATATAAAATTTAATCAAGAACAATTAAAAGATATTTAGGATGAAATAATACAATCACAAGCGTGCAAAATTAGATGAGACATTTGATTAGAATATTTATTGTGTGAGACATAATAATGAAAAATTAATTTAAAATAATTGCATAGTTGTTTATTACGTGAGACATAATAAAAAGTAAACTCACAACAATGAAGTCTTCTGAATAGGCACAACAAAGTTTAATCAATGTTGAAGTCTTGAGCAAAGCATTTTATGATAGGGTCAAATAACTCTATTAACAATAATAAAAACACAAATAATCGAAATAGACAACAATTATATGTTTATATCATTCTAAAAAATACTACAGATTTTCTTGAAATAAATTAGAAAAATAAATATTTACACAAGTCGGAGTCAGAGTCAAGTTAATTATCAAGTTTTTTCTGAAACTCGTCTTCGATTTGACTTCGGAATATACAGTCAAATTCGAATCGAGTCAGACTAGAATCAAATTTAAGCTAAATTGTCCTTCTTAGTAGATGAGCAACACCCTTGTATGGTGTACTTGTGTGATGCATCTTGTCTGCTTAAATATTTTGGTAGTCGGCATGATTAGCTTTTCTTGAAGTCATAATCCACACAATGTTCTTCGTTTATTTTTGCTTATGTTAAAAAAAATTGAAACCCTTCCTAAAAATTAAGGCTAGACTTATTTTTAATGTTAGCATATTATCAGGAAAATACGAGATGCACACACTCTATAAACCAAGATGATACGATCGTCATATGGCAATGGAAAAAAGGGCTCTAATAACTTATAAAGTATACACACCATTTTTAATTCATTGATGTGGGATAAACCATTCTAATATTGGACATTTAGAGTATAAAGCTATAAAAGTTGGAAGTATACTAATATACTAAAGTGTAATAAGTAAAGCCCATGACAATCTTATTATACCTTATAAAGTATAATAAGGTTGGCCCACTATTTTCATAGGACTTGGCTTCAATAACTTATAAAATGTGCATACTATTTTTAATTTGTCGATGATTACAAAAATTGGAAATTACTTGTCGTGGATGCCCTTCTAATTGGTTATCCACTATATTTTGTTTTTCTTTCTTTTGGACATAAATTTTTACTCTTTTATCCTTACTAAACAAGTTAGCTATTATAGTTAGGTTTTCCTTTTCATAATCATCGACGGACCAACGTTAGGTTCAAGAAGCTGCAATGCACCCTAATTATCTATTGCAAAGTGAGACCAATTTTGCAATTATTTACATTTTTAGAAAATGAATTATCTATTGTAAATTTGTAGTTTTTTTCCTTTCTCAAAAATTCTACAAAAATAGTCCAATATTTCAAAATAAATTTAAGCTTAATTAAAAAAAATTATTTGGCTTTTTTAAAAAAGTTAAATTAAGTTTGTTCATAAAAATATAGTTATTAAAAAATAAATAAAAATGATAGATAAATAAAGGGAAAGAAAGGATGGCGAGGTTGAAAAAAAGCAAGAATGACAAGATGGTGACCTTTTAAAAAGATGTTATTGTTAATAAGAACATCAAGTTTTATATGAAGTTGTCTTACTATAAGATGAGTTCATATAATCAGCCCATTTTTTACCTTAATCACTTTAAAATTGTAAGCGATCACTTTTAGTGTACTGGGTAACGTCATCAGCCAAAATCAAGGGGCTTTTGTTGCAGGGAGACTTATTTCTCTCATATGCAGCCAGAGTTCAACTTGTCACTGTGGTCCTTCAAAGTATCTGTACCTATTGGAGCCAACTCTTTATTTTGCCTAGGGCTGTAATAAAAAACGTGGATGCTATCTGTAGAAACTACCTTTGGCATGCAGACCCTAACAAATAACAATACAGTTCCTGGGAACCTTAATTGGAATGATGTCTGCACTCCAAAGAAACTTGGAGGTTTAGGTATTCGAAACCTGACTAGATGATGCTGTGATTAAATTGGCTTGGCATGTCACCCACCTCCAAGAGTCTTTCAAGGCTCGATGGGTTCACAATGTTTATATTAAAGGTGCTAATTGGTCCATTTTCAACCCCCCTGTCACAGCAAGCAGGTCCCTTAAAAAGATTTGTTGAGTTAAGTACAAGCTCCAACCTTAGATATTGAAGGACAAGTACAAAATTAATGAGGTGTATCAGGAATACTTCACTATTATACCTAAAGTCCCCTGGAGTAGATCTGTAACAGCTCGACCCCTCGGACCGCCGGTGACTACTCATGGAGATTGTAGATTGGCCCCACAAACCAACACAAGTCTTTCCAGCGTACTTTGGCCTCACTCGTGTGCGCCCGAGAAAACTTCCCAAGAGGTCACCCATCTTAAGATTGCTCCCCACCAAGCACGCTTAACTGTGGAGTTCTTAGCATATAGGCTCCCATGAAAAGAAGATACACCTTGTTAATATGAGTAGTCTATCAATCCTTTTTAAAGCTTAAATCGGGGTATCACAAGATTCCTCTGTGATAGAGCATCCACTACTAAGAGCAAGTTTATTCTATGGCTCCTTATGTTGAACAAATTGAGAAAACAACTCAAAACACAGCTCATCGACGATGATAAATGTCCAATGTGCCTATCCACGGCCAAGACTATTGAACACCTGTTCTTTCAATGTCCTTTCAGCGATCAATGCCTTAAGGAGCTCGACAATTGGCTACAGCTCTACACCACCCCCAGAAAATTGCTGATATGTAACGGCCCGGTTTAAGTGACCCGGAAAATCATATGAAAACATGATTCCGGTTCACAAACGGACACAAGAAAATTCATTTTTCACTCGGATCGTCAACGTTCCAACGGTAAAGGAATATGGTCAACGCAGGAAAAAACGCCAAACAAAATAAAACAAGTCAGCGGAAGTCTTTACATATAACTCGAGAGCCTACCGGCCTCTAGACTAGCTAAAATGTTGTACGAGATAAAAAGAAAAACGTCATAAACTTTCGTTACATAAACTGAGTTATTTCGACTCATAAACTTATTACAAAGTATGTCTTAGATTTGATGGTACGGGTTCTAAGCTGAGTCCTCACTCCAGCCCCCACCTGCAATCAACCTACTGCACGTCGTATGACAAGACGTAGCAGGTTCCAAAGAACAGCCAATACACGTCAGAGACTTCATACATATATCAAACAGGTTGAATACAAGCATTGTGTTTACCCTAGCATGCAAAGGCTCTAATACATATTCTTTATTCAATATTTCCAATCTTGTAACGTTGCCCGTCCCGTTCAGGTCGTTCAAGTATAAACCATTTATTTTTAGATAATTCCAACTTGTAACGTTGCCCGTCCTGTTCGGGTCGTTCAAGTATAATTTCAAATATTTTTGGTGGAATACACTTGGGAGAGCTAATCCCAAGGCAACCACCGACCTAAGACGTTGCCCGTCCTGTTCGGGTCGCCAAAGGCTAAAGTATGCATACCCCATGGTGACCGTAATGATCCACAACTGCCATGGGAAAAATAATTTATAATATTCCAAACCATTTGTTAACCCTCTTTGGGTAACATAACCAAACGTCAATCCCTTTGGGTGACAATACATAAATTCTCAATTTCCAATTAATTATTTCATATTATTTGAGGTGTCTAATCCTTATGTGATTTACAAAGCCTCGATTAGAAATAAAATAACATTACTTGCACAACCATATAAACAGTATGGTCTAAGCGTGTACCTTAAACGCTGCAAACACACACGTTGCTCAAGCACAATAGGAATTTCGCCCTCTTATAAATCGAAGTCCTAAACAACACACACAAAACGATCACATATTAGATCGTGTTTACACATTTAATCCACTCCATACCACTAAGATATCACTAAGACTTGATAATTTTAAATGTTTTCATCCAATTTGCAATGATTCCAAAAATTAATTTCTGACCAGAAACTTTTTTGGCCATTTCAGACAGTTTAGAAAATTCAAATGAAAAATCCGACTTCGCCGTTGCGTTCGGAACGCGTCAATTACCTTGGGTACCAAATTTCATAATTTCTAACATCCATTTACTATTTTTAATTATTTTAAGCGTTTAACGAGTTTTTTAACGCATCGGATACATAAACCAACAACGGATACGACTAACGTTTCGAGTCGGCACCTTTAACGAGACAGAACAGCTGCTGCCCGAATACATATATAAATATATTTTTTTTATTTCATTATGATTATTGTTTTATATATACATTATCAACCCTTTTTAAATCTCATGACCGAAATAACTCTAGCAAGGGTCACATTCACAAAATTCTTCAAGAGACTTGAAATTTCATAAATTAAAATAACTAGATTAAATACTTAATTCTCTTAACAAAATTTTGTAGAGAATTACAAAACCAAATCACCCTTTTAAATCAAGACACATATATATAAATATAACACAATCCTTCAAACAAATCAAATTTTGCTAAAGGATTATTAAACCCTTGGATGACTACATAACTTAATCTATACTAACTTAATTTCTACTAACAAATTGAAATTTAGTTAGAGAAATTTAAACCATAAAAGAAATTTATTTGAACATCAACAAAAAATCAATTCTTATAACAAATTTAAACTTTGTTAAAGAATATAAATCAAGAACATAACTTAATCCTTTTAACAAAATTAAGGTTTATTAAAGGATTGTTAAAGAAAATTACATAAAAATATACTCAATCCTCCTCAAAGTCATAGGATATCATCATATATAAAATTTAATTCATCTTAGAAAACCTTATATATAAAATCTATAACTAGCAATTCAATTAAACTTACCCCTTTGATCAAAAGATTGAATGGAAGAACAAGAGAATAATTTTTTTTTTTGTGAAATGCCGAATCACAAGCCCAAAGGAGAGAATTTTTCTGATTTTTTTTTGTTCACTTGGAAGCTTAGAAGGGTGAAGAACTCAAATGGTTTTCATAAGGATTAATAGGCAATTAAGGGATGAGCTTAATGTGCCATAATACACACTTATGAGAGGAGTTACAAGACTCCTCCCATTCCCTCACACAACCGGCCACCCCTTCAATTTCCCCCTAATTATTATTTTTTTAATTAATTAATTAATTAAGTAACTATTATATAATTGTTAAAACAGCAAAGAAACGTCACACGATAACATCGTACGCGATAAAACTCGTTACCGTTAAAATTAACCCTACTTTATTTCTTACAATTAACTATGTAAAATAATATAATTTAATATTACTTATTTATTTTATTTTGTTATTCTTTATTTTATTATATTTTATTTTATTTTTTTAAACCCAATAAATTACGGGGTGTTACATAATATGATCAATTTCAAATGGAAAGTAAGCTGCTTCCAACAGAAGGTGATTATTGCAAGCATTTGTAGCCTTTGCTATTATATATGGAAGACAAGGAGTGAAGCAGTTCTTCGCATGAGCAAAGTAGCTAATGTTATAAAAACTGTTAAGAATGAAACTAAACATAGATTTTCTGCCTTATTTCTTATATGATCTCAAACCGACCTGTGGTTTAGAGATTTATAGACAGTTGATTGTAGTTCTTGTTTTCTTGAGGTCTCTCCCTACTGTATGCATATGAAGAGTGAGCCAATGCAACTCTTCCCATAAGGTGGATATTCTCTCCATACTGATGTAATACTACAGTGAGCCTGAGCCCTTAGTTATGATGTTTGTTTGGAATGAAAATTTTTCTTCTCCAAAAAAAAAAAAAATTTATTATAATATCAAAAAAAATGTTAATAGGTTGAAAGATAATCTTTTAGGACAATGAAAATGAAAGAAAGATGTTATAAGTTTTAAAGTTGAGTAATTTGAATCATTATTGGGAATGGTCTTCTAAAAATGCTAACATAGAAAGTGAATGTCACTATTGATATGAAAATTTTAGGTGGGCAGTGGGCACAAACAAATTTTGGTTTACTGGGCACGAGTTTTGTAGTAGTTGGCTTGTTCCAACCTTCTCGCACCTCCCTAAAGGTACAGACCGAGGGAGCGGCTTGCATAGTAGTTGGTTTGCTTAGAACTTCTCACACCTCCTTGAAGGTGATGATGAGGTCACTATTGATAGATACGCAAAGGTGTATCTAGTATATTTGATTGGTGATGCGCCTTGGGATTGCATAGAGAGATATAGTTGGGGTGCCATTGCCTTGTGTTACCTGTACAAAAGGCTATGTTGTTCTGCTAAAAGAACGACAAGGATATTACTGGACCCCTAGTTATTCTTTAGGTAATATAAACTCTTATGGTTTTATTTTTATTTCTTTGCTTCTAAGAATGTTCAAATATTATTTAATTATTTATGTTTAGATTTCATAGATGTGGGCCTGGGAGCACATTCTTATTGGTCAACCAATGAGGAATATTAGTTGTGGATACAAACAAGGGCATATAGGGATTATGTGCCCCTCATATGCTTCGACATAGTTGAAGTTCATCTTTTTAAGCGTGTAGTGAGCCAATATGGGGTGATACAGAGCATCCCACCACCTTGTGACACAAAGGTTGAGCTGTATCCCACGTCGCGTAAGCGTCATGCTTTCAAGGACTAGAGTGAGATCAACGAGCAATATAATGCATGTTGGGTTCACAGGCTAGAGCTGCTAGCCCAGGGTGCGTCCATTGATGCTGAAGGCGCATATACTAATGCCGATTACATGCCATTGTTACTCTGCATTACTCATCGATGGATGACATCACGAGGTATTATTGCTATATCACAATTTGCTCTTGCCGCATCGACGATGACGCAATTTGTGAGTATTCTTCTACATTTAATAATTTAACCTACAACTTCAAATATATAATTATATTAACTTATAAATGATTGCAGGCACAAAGTATGGTAGCCGTCATTCGCTCTAGCCAAGAGGAGCCAGTGCGGGAGATTGTGCAAGGCATACTCCTTAGATCACAGTTCCACACACTTCATTCCCAAAATTGCTCAGCATGCACTAACTCCCTTTGGATCAACCCACTTAAAGTAGGTACATCCCAATCCTTCATCATAGAAAAATAGACAAGCCACATATTACGACTAGGACTAAAGTCTCTCCAATCACAAATGTATTCAATTTCATGACCACAATGGCAATGCTCTTCCATTGAATAAAGTTTTGAAATATACTAATATAAAATAACATAATAACATTAATTAAAATTATTAAGTAAATTCAATAATAACATTAATTAATGAACATAAGTTATAAGAAAATACCTTAACTTCGATACGATTTTGTTGCTACTTTAGTTGAATTTGGATGTAATGAAATAAGTCATTTTGATATGTATTTATAGGACTATTGTTCGCTGTAACTAGCAACATACAAAGTAACTACTAGTTTGAAAAGTTCTAACGACTAGTTAAAAAGTTAACAGAAAAAAAGTCAAGTCGTTTGTTCGCTGTTACTGGCAGCGAACAAACGAGACTTAGTTAAATAGAGTCAAACATTTATTCGTTATTACTAACAACGAACAAGGGTTCAACCTGTATTTGATCGGAGCTGTTTTGTTCGTTGTTAGTATTAGCGAATAAACTGCTTTGACTTTTTTTTGACCAATTGTTTGTTAGCTATAACTAACAATAAACATAAGTACATAACTAAACCATAGATTTGAACAAAAAGGCCCTTATCTAATTAAGTTTATTTTGTTCAATTTTCCATTGGGACAGTATATTGGGGAAAAGTTCAATAATACGGAGCACCGTAGCGCAGCACGGCAGCAGCAACCCTCGGTCTCAGAAACCAAGCAACACAGAACACTTACAATTACATATTACATACGAGTAATAGTAAATCCTTCCCTGTTTCTGCTATCAAATTGATGAGAATTAGCCAGAAAGATGTCGTCGGTGTACGTTTTAGAGCCTCCAACAAAGGGAAAGGTGGTTATTGAGACGACATATGGACCTATTGACATTGAACTTTGGCCTAAAGAAGCTCCTAAAGCTGTCAGAAATTTCGTTCAACTTTGTCTTGAAGGTTACTATGATAACACCATTTTTCATCGCATTATCAAGGGTTTTCTCATTCAGGGTGGTGATCCCTCTTCCACCGGTGTTGGTACTTTCTCTATCCTCTCAATCTCAATCTATTTTTTTATTAAGTGTGCTTTATGGTTAGTTTTTGTATCGTAATTTTGATTTTGGAATTTTCCCATCATTTATAGTTGTAATCTTTTGATGGGTTTCCATTTAATTGGAATATATAAGATTTTTTTTGTAATGGGTACTCAAAATTAGGGTGTTTTTGGAGGTTTTCTTGCTGAAATCGAGATGGCATTTGGATTTAAATTACTTGATGGGCATGAATGAGAGTTGTAATGTTAAATAGTTTTCCAAATTTTGTGTTTTGAGCTATTGCATATTATGTTTTGGTTTAATCTTAGAAGTTCAATATGCCTTTTTTTCTATTTAGTTTGCTTGTACAATTTGAGTATAGTTTGAGTTTGAAATTTGAATGGAAGACATTAAGCATTAGTCTAAGTTTAGGATTAGATTGGAACTCAATTTGATGATTCTTAATATTCTTTTTTTACATGTTTGTATGAACTGCATCTTGGTCAACACTTTGTTATGGTACAAGGGGGCGAAAGCATCTATGGTGCACCATTTTCAGACGAGTTCCATTCTCGTCTACGCTTCAATCATAGAGGCTTGGTTGCATGCGCGAATGCTGGTTCACCGCATTCCAATGGAAGTCAATTTTTTATGACGTTGGACCGTTGTGATTGGCTTGATAAGAAGAACACTATCTTTGGAAAGGTACACTTATTTCTTTTAAAGTTGTGATTTGTGATAAGCTATTTAAGTGTTCTCCATTAACTAATCTTTTGTCATTTTTCTTTTCACCAAACAATAAGTCAGCCTGATTCAAGATCACCTACTTGATTGACAAGCATTGCTTTTATAGCTCTCTTTTTGCCTGAATTCGTGTTAACCATTTTCAATCAAACTAAAAGGGAAAGAGATCAGAAAATCGGGGACAAAGGTAGGGAATATTTAGATATAATCATGAATTCAGATTTCATACTCATCAGCAAGGCTTGTAATTATGAAGAAAGCACAGATGAACCTATTTTTCCTTTTTGTTAGTTTGTTGCCTATGGGGCTGATTCGAATGAGTTTGGTTTAAAGGGGAGATATATAATCAGAAGAAAAGGTGGAAGGGGCAGTGTGTTAACTGTTCACAGTCTTGTAAGGGACTTGTTGGCTAAGAAAAGCAAACACTGCTAGATTCTAACAATTTTCATATATACTATGTACATGTTAATATGATAGTCTCTATAGGTTTCAAACAAGAAGCATGAAGAAAATATTAGCAACCTTTGCTGCTTTGCTCAGTAGTGAGACTTGATTATGCTAGTGAAGGGTGCACATTTATGTTGCATACAACTGTATTCTTCCTGCCTACTAGCTATATAGCTAATAAGTTCATTTGAGATCACAACCTTGTTGTCTTTGTTTTAGACTCATAGTGAACGACTTAAATTTGCATTTTTATTTGTTAGCAAAACAAATCGTAACTTGTTCTATAATGCCCTTCATTTGAATGAAATAATCAATGAGAGTTAGTCTAAGTTTCTTATCTATCTATCTATCTATCCTTTATTTCCCCACAATAACCTATTACAAAACAATAAAACACAAACCTTCCAGCAACTCCACAAAGAACTCCACCCCAAAGAACCCTTAGACTGTTTTTCCAACCCTAATTCACAAACTCAAAGTACAATCCTTCCATCTTAAACCCTAAACTACAAAAAAACTTCAACCGTTCCTAAACCCTAACGCTATCCGTCCAAAAACGCTAGGTTTTGATTATAGGCAGGTTTAGGTCATCATGGATGAATAGAAAAAATAACATAAAGCATATCAGGTGTCACTCATTTGGGAAAAGTTAATTTTTTTGCAAGTTGTTCAATCTGAAAATTTGTAATTCTGACAGCTTGTTCTCCCCGATCTCAAATTTAATTATAGCATAGCACTTTACTTTCACCCACTTTTTCAGTAGTCTTTTAGTTGAGTTTAACTTAGCTGTTAATTAAGTAGTCCTAGAAAAGTTGTAACTCCATTCAAAAAAAGAATGCATGATCTTTTCTATAGATGCATTTAGTTTCGTACTCTTGCCAACAAATAGCAAATTATGATTTGATCTCTTAAAATTCTATTTTAAATAAGCGAGGTGGTCCATGATCACTTCAGCCATTGTTGTTGTTTACATTGATGATATGTTTTTGGCAGGTTACTGGAGATTCTATTTACAATCTTCTTAGGATAGGAGAAGTTGAAACTGATAGTGATGACCGACCAATGGACCCTGCTCCAAAGATCACTTCTATTGAGGTCTTGTTCTTCACTTGCATACCAACAATTTCTTTTTTTCTGCATGTATTGTTTTCCCTTTTACATCAAGGTTGTGATGAGGCTAAAAAAGCTATTTTTGTTGTCTCTCACTTTGAGAACATGTACACTCCCCAGGCCCCTTGCCTTTCATTCTTTATCTCTTCCCCGTGCACATAAATGTAGAGATACTTGTGTAGAGTCAAGAGTACTGAAGTACAAAATGCAAAACGTTGTATTCTAATGCGTTTCAAACCTTCCGTATCAAAACAGTACGAAAACACGATTTAATACGCCGATAGTAATGTTTTGATTTGCCGACAACAAGGTATGAGCTAATTAGATGTTACCTTTTACGACCTCTGTTTTACAAAACTATCCCCAACTCAAACACCCAAACCACACCAATCAAGGACAAAACACAGAAAGAAAATCAAAATAAATAAGTTACGAAAAGAAAATCACTGTATTTGGACAGCACTATAGCCCTAAATTTAGGTTCTATTGGATCGAATTTTGCTTCCTAAGTTTATTGAAACACTAAATTAACGTTTCTTGTTCTTCATTTCATTTTGAGGATATTTTTTGACAAATAGCTTGTTTAAGATCTCTCATTGTACCTCTTTTTCTAATAAAGAACAAGTGAAATAATTAAACTTACTGCAATTTTGATATTAGTGGACAAGGGAGCACTGAATGACGAAGTTTGTAATGGTGGAAACATGGGCATAGTGGATTTTATTTTGGAGTTTAGTTTTAGGGATATTTGGTGTATGTTGCCTTTTTTAGTTAAGTTGTGAAATTGGTTGTTTTGTTGGCTTTTAAGCTAGCTGGATAAGCCGAGTGTTTAGGAGATGTTTAGTAAAATTACGTATTAGTTTTTGTCAGCTTATTAGAGAAAGCAGACTCACAAGCCAAAAGCCTATGGAAAAAGATAACGAAGCTAGATTTTTCACTTTGGACCAAACACTTTTTTTGGCTTTTTGACAAACCAACAAGTCCAAAGCCACTCAAAAAGTCATTTACTAAAAACCTTTTAATCTTTGTTGTTATTTATCATTATGGGCGTATCATTTCAGGGAAAATTCATTTTGATCTTTTTGTTGAAGTAGGTTATATGGAATCCCTTTGAGGATATTGTCCCTAGGGAATTTAAGAAAGTAACTCAACCTATTATTGAGAAGGAGAACAAAGATTTGAAGAAGAAAGCTGTGAAGTGAGTGACATTTTTTTCTATTGAAGTGATTGACATAAACAAATTTTCTTACATAGATGTGTAAAGAAAAATATTGACCTATAATTTTACTGATCAAGTTGTATTTCATTGATGTAGAAAGTTGAACTTACTTTCATTTGGAGAAGAAGCTGAAGAAGATGAGAAGGATTTGGCGACTGTCATGCAAAAAATTAAGAGCAGCCATGATGTATTAAATGATCCTCGTCTGCTGAAAGAACAAAACCCTGCTGAAGAAATGGTAATCATTTTGCTTAGTATTTTCTTTGATTGTGAATTTGTGTACATCAATGTTGATATTAAAGATGTTCACACACTTGACTTTGCAGCATTCTAATATCAGTGATTGTATGACCAAAAGCATGTACGTTGTTTGTATTAATCGCTACCAATAAGGAGAGAGGGGGGGGGGGGGGGGTTGCACAAAGTGGGGAAGAGAAAGATAAATAGGGACCCATGTGATGATGAATAGAGATATAGGTAGGAGCTGAAGGATAAAATCTTAGTGTTACTACTAATATGCAATTTCCACGAAGGGGAATCATTGTGAGGAAAAAAAGAAAACAAGGAGGAAGTAAACTTAATAGTGCTTGTTCTTCCTTTTTCATGTCATGATTTGTGTGGAAATCTATACAGTCTATAAGCAAAAGGAACTTATTATGTAATATACATTTGAGTCAAAATTCTCGGGTGATTTTGAGAAAAAATGGTTTAATCTAGACTACCGGAACTTATCTTATTCAGTTTTGTACAGACTTTGGGTGACAATTATTTAGAGTGACTAGAATAATTTTCATACCATGATTTGTGATTATATAGTACACGGTAACATTTTATGGTTTGCTGTTTAATGGTGTTAAAAATATTCATAGCCTTCCTTTTCAGATTTCTGTGTGCTTGACGTACTGCATTAGGTTTTACGTTTTTTTTCTTTTCAGTTTGGTGATTCTATTTTTTGTTTCACTGTTAGTACTTTGAATTATTGCTTCTGGTTCGTTGAATTTGCTTGTGTATATTTAATATGTCATGTTATGATCCAAATGATTATATTGCTCATTTTAATGAAGGCTTTTCTTGGGTACTAAAATATCTTTTTCTTTGTATAAGAGATCCTCTCTTATAACTACGTTATTGTTCTGGGTGTTTTAACTTTATGTCATATAGTATATTTTATTGGCTAAACTTTTGCCTCAGAATCCAAATGAACTCAAGATTGCAAGGAGTATACAATTATCTGTTAGAGAAGCTTTGAGCTCCAAAAAACAAGAATCACAAAAGGGAACAACTGATGAGTTATCTGATCCTCATGCTGACAGCGAAGATGATGAATTAAGTTTTGATGCACGAATGCGTCAACAAATCCTGAAGAAAAGAATGGAGAATGATGATCTCCCTACTAAGCAAAATTTAAAGATTGGTATGTTATTTTCTGTAGCTTAATTGGAATCCATCATTTTGACATTAAATTTGGATTGATTTAGCTTCAAACCTGCATAAGGTTGTCCCCCATGCAACCATTAGCTGTTTAGAAATTAGAAAAAGGGGACAAATTGGAGAGGTTTTCTCTCTGTTGTTACCATAATTTACACTTTAGTAGCTTATTCTGTGTAGTTACCATTACCAGTTTTTGTTGTCTTAATTTTGAGTTTAAGATTATTATTAGTACATTGGATAAGTTATGTATACCTTCTGAGTTCTGAATGATCCTCCATCAAGTGAAGTTGGGTATGCATGGCCTTATCACTAACTTTTTGGTTGACTTTTGAAATTATATTTTTGGGTTTTCAGTTGGTTCAGCCAAAATCGAAAAGCTACATTCATTAGCTTATGGGCTTGTTCAACGCTAGTAGCTTAGGCCTTAGGGTTACCTTGTCGAGTAGGTGTTAGAATAAATGTAGATGTACAGCCTGTAATATTTATGTACAGTACTGTTCACTAAAAGTAGATTTTATGTTACAAAAGCTATTGAAATATAATTCTTCAAAAAAAAGAAAAGTAAATCTTAAAAAGCAACTTTTAATTTTGGAACCGCTATTATCTATAACGTTTTGAAAACAACCACCTACACCCACTAAACGACACGCTACTTAACTGCCACTTTCTCGAATAGTGATATTTTTTTAATATAGTATTTAAAGCTCATTAAGACATAATGACTACTTATATTGCTACGTCGGTCGTTGAATCCACCCGCTGCTTTCAATTTTTGGTTATAATTTGGCTTTTCATGAGTGGAATACATTTTTATTTTTAATTAATAATTAATAATCAATGATATCAAATAACTAACAAATAATAGGCAATACTAGATAATTAAGGATCAAGCATTAGTATAAAATAGTTATTAATTATTAATTTATAGTTAATAGTTAATGATTTATAATTCATAATTAATAGGATTATTTTATAGTCAATATGATCAATTATTAATTAATGATCAATAGTTATATAATCAATTAATCTAGTATGAGCTTGCCTAGATTAACTGTAATGATTAAGGGGCGATTGATTTCAACAACAAAAAATTACTCAATTTAAGGAGGAAGTTGTACAGAACAAAATTTTCTTTGAGTTTGGTATTTTTAATTGGGTAAAATACATATCAACATATCAACATATCAATCCTCTTTTTTGCCAATGGTCTTGTAAATCAATTGAAATAATCTCTTGTTTTGCTTTTTTTTTTTTTTTTTTTTTTTTTTTTTTTTTTTTTTCCTGAAGGTAAAGGGTAGGGTAGAATAAGCAGCACACAATGGTGAAGGACATATTAGAAGATGTATAGAAGAGTAAATAGAGAAAGTTCTACCATTTGAACCTAATTTTGTACAGAGAAAAAAAAGACACTATGTTAGGATTAAATCTGAAACTTAGAGAAGAACCCTTGAATTCAAGCATAAATAGGATTTTTTGAAGGTGGGAGAAAGATTAAATTGCAGAAAAATATAGGAGGGAGAAAGCTCAAATTGCATAAAAATGGAGGAGAGAGAAAACAATAATTACATAAAAATGGAGAGAAAATTTTGAAAGTGGGAGAAGAAAGGAGTGGGGCATGAATACTTGAGTGTGATTTTTTTGGAGAGAGAAAACTTGAATGTTTGCTAGTATCAACGGATGGTTGATGAAAACGCGAGTGATGAATGTTGAGTCATTAAATGTGTAGTGATGAAGAAGGCAATTAATTTAGGGAAAATAGTTACCCCATGAATATTTACCCTTGGTTTACTTGGGGTAAATATTTACTCCCTCTTGAGGGAAACTAATTTACCTTGTAAAACTTTGCTCCTACTATTGTACCATATAACTAAATATGTCCTTAAAGGTCATTTATATAATATCGACCAGCACCAAATTTTACCTAATATTTAATATTTAATGTATAATCAAACAACCAACAATCGATAAATCTACCCAATTACAACGAGTCAAACAAGACAAGTATTGCAACCAATTGCCAAAAACAGGCCATTGTCTCTTTCCCCATTTCTCGATCATGTTTTTTTAATGTCCTTTGTCCCTGTATACGCATTGATTCATTTTCTTGGCTTTGCAATTAAAAATATTAGCTATTTAATATGCAAAAATTTGACATCTCTAACCCTTTTTTTTTAATATTGTTGTCTCTTTTCCTTTTTGCTAGAGGGTTCAAAGTCCAAGGTCCAATCGAAGTCAGCTCCAAGGTAAAAGGACACAACTGATTTTCATTACCTTTCTTCGTTTCCCTTCTTTTTTATTTAAGTATATTGTAATGTTCCAAAGTATTTCATCACCACAATTAAAGCACCATCACATTGTAGGCTGGATATAGAGGTGCCCTTACTTTTCCATATCAAACAAGTTGTTCTTGATCGCTTCTTTTTCTTGACAATTTGTTTTGTAAAGTATCAACTGTTTTAGGATTTTGTTGGGTTGGTGTGATTTGGGGCAGAGCCTTTCCATGAAATTATTTCTCTGTTTCATGCTTACTGTGAAATTTTGCTCTCACAATAGTCCGTGCATTTGATATGTAGCTCTGTGATGGCTACTACATATAGACATAGTCATTAAGGTCTAGTTATCTAGACAACTTCGTTAGATTGACATCCATACTTTTTCAATTTTTGAAGCCTATGTGGCATTATGTGCTAGCATTTCTGAAGTCAATCTGGATTTGGTGTCGATTCTGTGAAGCTATTTGACTTATCATGTAAAATCTAAAGCTAAGGTGATTTGGATTTTTTGAGACATGTCGATGGAGATCATATTCATTGCAGCTATTACACACCTAATATTGTTGCTAACTTGTACTATAATATTACGATATTTTAACATCTAGCTGGAGGTATTTTTTAAATGCACCTATCCCCAATGTTGTTAATGCTTGTAAATCCTCACGAATTTTAGGTTGACACTTCTTCATCTTTAAAAGTTTCCTCTGTAGTTTGCACAACAGTTGGAAAATTTTCCACTAAAGTTACTTTAATTACAATCCTGTCTTGACTACGATAAAAAATGATGAGGAATGGTCGCCTACGTCCTGGCTTAAAATGATTAAATTTGTGGCACGACTCTTCTGTTGTTTTTTATCAGCAGGTCAGACCCCGAAAGTTCAGATGACCAAAAGAAAGTGGCAAAACTGTCGATTAGGAAAAAGGGAATTGGATCAGAAGCTAGGGCAGAGCGTGTGGCTAACGCTGACACAGACCTGCAGTTGCTAAATAATGCAGAAAGAGAAAGATTGTTACAGAAACAGAAAAAGCGTAGACTTAAGGGTCGTGAGGATGAGGTATGTTGTCATGTGTCTCTTATCCTTCAGCTCCTTGTTGTGTTGTATTTCTTTTCTAGGTATTGCACCTTTATTTTATCAGCTTACTGAAGTCACAAAAATCTCAAGTCACAACACTAAATTTATCTCAAAATTTCAATATATGAAGTTTGTTTTGGTGAAAATGTTGAGTTTATTTCCTGGAAAAGACTTGGTTATGTGACAATTTAAGTGTGCTCATTTTCTACTTGCCTACATGACATGCTGCTGCAATCTTTTGAGAGCACTAAGTTTTTTATATGTGCTTTTGAGATAGAGTAGTTTCATAGAAAAATATCCATAACATCCTAATCATAATTATAAATTTTGTGTTATCTAGTTTCTTCAATAGGACCCTTCCGTGTACATATGCCTAAAAAATCTACTAGCACTGCGATACTGAGAAATATTAGCGTGTCGTTTAGAAGACCAAGAGATTAGATTGTCACCTATTAAATAAATAACCAAAAGCGGAATGATGAGTATTAGATTATTCATCACGATCAACATTTGTACATATGACGAATCTAATGGAACACAACAATACAACAACAATGCTAAATTCTTGATTCCAAAAGATTGGAGTCGCGGACATAAACCAATATATTAGTTACAATGGTCTTCCACTTCTTCTCCATTCATATCAATTTTCTAATTTCTACCAAGTACCATCTCAATTTGTAAATCTAGATCTTTAATATCCTTTTCGCTCCTATCCTCCAAGTTATCTTCGGTCATCTTCATCCTCTTTTTAAGTCTCCCTAGCTCCAACTTTCTATCTTCATTATTGGTTCAACCCCGTCTTAGACGATTGTCTTTCATCTTTTCCTCACTATTTAAATTCTTGAACCCTTATATTTTTGTTTCGCATTCTATCCCTCAAGTTATGCCCACTCACCTATCGAAACTTTCGCATTTTTATTACTCATCTTTCTACTATGATGCTTTCTAAATGCCCAACATTCTGATCCATATAGTAGCATTGATCTGATGGTCATTCGATAAAACTTGCCCTTTAACTTTAAAAGTGCACAATATTTCAATAGTCACTCTCCTTTTTTGTCACCGACACTTAATTCTATTTGTCCTTCTTGTTGACTATCTTCATTACTCTGAAATTTGATACCCAAGGTATTTGAAGCATCTACTTTGAGTGACTTCTTTTTATTCTAGCTTTATAGTGCCTCTCGTTAGCTCGTTTTTGCTAAAGTTACTCTTCATGTACTATGCTTTGCTCCGAATTAATTTGAATCCTAATGACTCCAACTCTTGTCTCCATCGTTCTAACTTAAGCATTTACACCCTCCCTTATCTCATCTAGCAAACTATGTCATTGCAAACAGTATGCACTAAGACACATCTCCTTGTTTCGGTCGAGTTATCTTATCTAGGAACGTTGCAAAAACAAAGGGGCTTAGGGTTGAGTCTTGATGAAGACCAATTGTGATTGGAAAATCCTTTGTTGCCCTCCCACATGTCCTAACATCCGCCTTTACTTCTCTATTGATATCTTGCACCATGTAAATGAACTTATTGGGAATACTCTTCTTTGTCATTGCCCACCAAAGTACTTCTCTTGGTACCTTTTCGTACGTTTTATCCAAGTAAAAACCATGTGCAAGTCTTTTTTTCTCGCCCTATAGTGCTTCATCATTTGTCTTATTAGATGATTGCTTTCATTGGAGATCCCTTTGGCTTAAATTCAAATTGGCTCTTTGATATGGAAGTACATTTCCTAATATGTATTTCAATCACTCTTTCACATAACTTGCTAGTATAGCTCATGAGTTTTATCCCTTAAATAGTTGGAGCAATCTTGGACATCTCTTTTGTTATTGTAAATAGGCAATAGAGTACTTCTTCTCCAGTTATTGGACATCTCGTTCGTCCTTCAAATCTTGTTAAATAGATTAGTTAGCCAAGTTACTTCAATCGTCCCTAGCCATCTTCACACCTCATTATACCAAGTCCAACCGCTTTCTTTAGCTTTATTTTTTCAAAGCCCTATCCACATCTATGTTTTGTATGTATCTCCTTGTTCTCAATCAAAACACTTCTTCCATTGATCCTTGATGTCCTCATCTTGTTTCAGAATATTCTTATTCTTATCCGTAATATACGTCACTACACCTATAGCTTTAGGTGTATTGATTTAGTTGATGATAAAATGCATGAGAAGTTAAGCTATGTTCCAATAAACAAGAAGATGGTGCCTCAAGATGGAAATAATGCACCAGATGCAAAGTTTGTGATTTGTTTCTGCCACACCAACTAGAAAAGGGAGCAAAATTTTTGACTAAAAAATAAATATTAATCCAATGAGAAATCTAAAAGTTGTGTCAGAAATCGAAGGTGTACTAGAGGGCTTCAGGTGGGAAAATACATAGGGTCAAGATGTGAAATAAGTTTGTGGAAGAAGAAAACCCTAGATCTTTGATGCCATGTTATATTAGATGTAGTTTTACTCTTCAAATTTGAGTAATTTCCGTTAATCAATATTTTTAGTGATAGGGTTAGAATCTCTCCCCTAATAGTCTTAACTCTTAAGACATATGAGTAATACAAGATATATTTTACCAATCAAGATACATTTGATAGAATAAGATGTATTTTATCTATCACTTCTTAAAGTAGTTATGTAAGTACTACTATTATTTTTATTAAAGGATTTTTGAGATTCATTTTCTAAAGTACGCTCAGAAGGTATTTTTGCACATTTTTATGTTTAAATTTCTCACAAAATCATAATTATGATCTTTTATTTTCCAACTATCAAAATGGTCAGTTACCAAGAGTGATATTCAGAAACATTTTATTTTAATATTCGAATAATTCATCTCTTACCCCTATTTTCAAAAATGATCAGATCAATGTGTTATTGTCGCCCCTCTTGGCTCAAAATCTACTGTCTAGTTGCCAATGTTACCAAAAACACTCGATCAATTAATGTAAAGGAGAAAGACTATGGAGAAGATAAGGAGGGAAAGAGGGAGAGAGCTGATGGAAAAACCCTATATTGATGGAAAGTCACTAAAATGATTTAGAATAGAAATATGTCCATGTAAAAGGTTTACTAACTGCAGCAAGGCGCCCTAGGAAGTTAAAATTAAAAGCTTTAATTCAAAGCATTTGTTTTCAGCCTCCTATCAAAAAGTTTTGAGCTACTCAGAAAGCCTTTTCTGTTTCTCAATTTTACCTTATTTTAGTATCTGTTTCTCACCGTGACAGCTGTTTGAAAGCTTGGCTAGCAGGGTTTTCCATATTATGAAGTTGAAATACCAACTATTAAGATGCTTAGCAGGACTCTGCCTAATACTGTTATTGAGTAATGACACTTTTAAGCTCCTTATGTTTTATACCTCTTGTCAATTACTTGACAACAACACAATAACATTTTATTATTCCAATGCCATTAAGTGGCTCCCACCTAAGGTGGAGTTTTGGGGGTCCGATTTACGCAACCTTACCCTTATTAGTGTTTGGTAGCTAATATCATGCGCAACTTCACATAAATAAGAAATGACATGAGTCAATGAACCATTTTACTATAGTCCATTATGATCAAAAACCAAAGAATTGATCTTTGGACCGATTAAAATAGGGATACATTGTCGGTTTCTTAAGTTGATCAAAACTTAAATGGAAAATATTAATTATTGCTCCAAAATTATTTCCTTTATTGAAGTCATGATCCCTCAGCTCTGTCCAGTGGGCTTGAAGACGAGGCAAATGAGGGAATGAGATTATGGTTTTTCTTTTATTGTCTTTTTCATATTTATTTAGTTAATTCCTTCATCTTTGTAATGGTTAGAGTTTGTAAGTTTTCAAGTTTTTCTTTGCTGTATGTCAGGGCTGTTTGTCATTGATTTGTATTTACATTTCTTAGGTACTTGCCAAACTTGAGCGGTTTAAAAGTTCATTTGCTTCAAAGGCTGTTGAATCAAACAGCAAATCTTATGATGGAGATGAAGATCTATCTGACTGGAAAACTGTTCGATTGAAGTTTGCACCTGACCCCAAAAAGGTTAGTCTTATTACCAGATTTATCTGTTTTGGCAATTAGGAAGTCAAATTCTGGTATGATTTAATTCTCGTAGACTTCAGGAAATAAGCATCCTTTGAACAAGAATCTGAAATAACCTGATTCTTCAAAACTTGGTAAACATTAGCGATTCTCTTACGAACTGTAGCTCTGTTTAGAAATTGTTAAGCATTTATGTATGTAATATACAAATATGGTTACAGTTCAAATCAATCTTTCCTCTGAGTTTGCATTTAGATCACAAAACTTATGAAGATATATGGAGGAAATTGTGTTGCTTCCAGAGATTGCTGTTTATACTTGGTGAAATCTTTCTGGGGTTCTCAAAAATGCATCTCAATAATCTGCTGTAGAGAGTTCCTTTATTTTCTGGGTGTTGATGGAGGCGCTTAAGCTAATACGATAGATCTTTTAAGGGAGGTGGGCATTCAAGCTTGGAATCTAGTGTAATCATAAGTTTGTTCCTTTTCTTTGCTACTTGGGATAAGATGCCATGGATTATTATTCGATGATTTCTGAATTAATGTCACAATCACACGTTTCACATTGCACATTGCACATTGGGCGTGCAGACCCGAGTATTAAGTGCATATAATTACTCAGAACATCAGCTAGTCTATAGTATTAAGTGCACCATTTGTCTCAAAAATGTGTCACAACTTCAAAAGAAATAGTGTACATTAAAAAATGAGGGAATTACTAGGTGGAGTATGTGTCCATAAACACCCGTTTTTCGTAAATTTATGTGTTTTTCAGAGGTTTTATTGAACATTTAACCATTTGCTTCATCGATGGAACAATGGTAGGTTGAGATTTTGTTTGATGGTTCGTACTTCCAAGTCTAGATGTCGGAAAATACCAGTTGATGGAAACGTAGTTTGGAGATTATCTAACTGGAAGTGTGCATTATAGAATTTAAGATTGGATGCGATAGGCTTGCTAGCTGATTCTATGTTTTACATTCTTCAAACTTTGCGCAGAATAATATGTCACGGAATGAAGATGTGAACGACTATGCTGTGATTGATCCTCTTCTGGAGAAAGGGAAAGAGAAATTCAATAGGATGATAGCCAAGCAAAAGCGACGAGAACGCGAATGGGCTGGGAGATCCCTTACTTGATTCTTTCTTGTAGCTTCCTCAAAAGTTATAATATAAGACCCAACTCTTCATGCACTCGAAAGCATCAAATTATGATCAAGATTCGGGAAGGTTGTAAAACTTGGTGCCCATCATGAATGTCAAGCTCATGCTTTCACTGATCGATCTGTCTTCGTAGTATGAACGGAACTATGTCTTGTATCAAATTATAACAAATTTTGAGTAGTTCTTGAATTGTATATTGCCCTAATTGTAACATATGTTTCTTGTGATAGCAGAACTACAAGGATTTAAGTCGTTCATTGCAAAATGAAACCAAGATATGTTTATTGTGATGGCAGAACTACTAAATTTATGTCAAGTAGTGTTGCTGTGTTTCTGTCTTTTCTTTGAACAGGCACTAAAACATAGAGAACAGTTGCAAAACTTAGTGTTCGTTATTATTTTTAAAAATTCCAATTTTGGGCGATTTAATCATAAAAATTCTAACATTGGAGTATTATTTATATGAAAAAGTTGTTCAGAATAATTCAACTTTTATCTAATTTTCTTATAATAATCTCAAGTGTTGAGTAATTATGAATAATGTCATGTATTGAGAAAATTCAGCAATTATAGGCAAAAAAAAATATGTATCAGGTAGATGAATACAGAGGAAAAACAAGCACCTAATTTGTTTAGATGTTCCGGGCAATGGTGTGAGTAAATGTGAGGTAGATGAATTGTTAGGTGAGAGGAGAGTAAATGTGAGTTGATAGAGTAAAAAAATTATAAAATAAATAATATAATTGGTAACAATGCCACTGTAAACAAGTATTAATATATGAGATTATTCATGATTAATCAATATTTATTTGAAATTATTATTGGAATATTAGATAAAGATTGAATTATTCTAGACAATTTTTCTTATTTATATCCATGAAGGTTTCTGTATTTTCTTTAAATGGGCAATAAAATATTAACCTCAATTGCAAAACTTTGAGTGATAAATTCAAAAGTTAGGTTTTGAGAACAATATTTCAAAGTTGAGTTGGGATTTTTGAATACTATCATAAAGTTGAGATATTTAGAATCACATTTAAAGTTGAAATAATTTTGATTTTTATTGGAAGAAATATTAGAAGAGAAAAAATAAAGTTAATGGGTTGGAAAAAATTACACAAAAAAAATCACTTATTTTGATATTGAAAGAAAATAGTAAAAGATATTTTGTTTTTCAAAGAACAAATACATGAGGTAAAAATCATTTATTGAAAATTAAACACATAAGGTAAAAACCTCTTTTGAAAATGTAAATATAAGGTAAAAAATCATTTTTAAAATAATATGTCGGATCCAGTAAAAATCACATTTTTTTTTTAATGTTTGTAAAAAATAAACCCCCACTATTGTTTAAATAATTAAACTATTTTGCCATTTTATAATGTTTATCGCCTTCATATATTTTCTACAAACTTTATTTTAACATTTTTTAATGTTTGTAGGCTCTATTTTTTCTCACTAACTTTATTTTATATATTTTTAAATATTTATAATCACCACTTTTTCTCTATTAAGTTTTTTACTCAATAAAATAATATTTTCACTGTTAAAAAAATTCTAACTTTTTTCTAATTCTCTTACATTCCAAATGTGCATTCAAATAAAAACAAACAAAAACAAATAAAATAATTAACAAAGAGTTTAAAAGGCCATAATTAAAAGTAGTATTTCTATTTTGGTGAAAAAAAGGGAAAATGACAGGCCAACTCAAAAAATAAAAAACCAAAACGTAAGATCCACCTAATCTCCCTGTCTTTCTACAAATCACTTGGACTAGATCTTAACAATCCAGATTCCACTGTGTATGTTCACTCACTGCTTTTTCTTACACTCTCTCTCATCACGTGCTGATCACGTTCCAATTACCATCTCACGTGACACTCACGCTCCGTCTTTTAACATGTAGAGTAGTACTCAACAACTGACAGTACAGCGAAATTGAGGTATTATCCTCTGTTTCTCGAAGTCAACATGGTCAACGTGGTTGGTAAAAGAATGGGAGCCAATAGGAGAATGACACGTAAGAGAACAGGGTGGGATTCGGTGAGGATGAGTTGTAGAGGATTGAGAAATTAAAAAAAGAAAAAAGAAAAAGGAAAAAGAATAATGTAGGAGTCGGGTTGGCTCTGATGAGGTGAACAGGGAAGGGCCAGGTAGGTTTCTGCAATCTGTCCTTGGTTCTTCTTTGTAATAAATATAATTACAATAAATTTTTATTGAGACCGTATCATTGTAAGATGATTTTAATTTGTTCAGTCTAAATTATTTAAAAAAAGTTTACTTCTTTAATACTTTATTTTTGTGAATTACAGATTTAACTTTTTTTTATTGTAATTACAACTATTAAATTATCAAAGTCTACTACATTCAGGCCAAATAATATAATTCCGACTATTTTAGGAGAAGGTCTAAATAACGGTTCTTTGTGAGGTTAATAAATTACTCTTATATTGTACTTCCTCCGTTCCTTTTTAATCGCTACATTTGCATGGACACGGGTATTAAGAAAAGTGATTGATCTACACTATAGCTGAATATTTACTTTATAGAGTATAGTATTTTATTATTGTTAATTGAAAAAGAAAAGGAAAAATAGGTTGTTAGGTTACTTTATAGAGTATAGTATAGTATTTTATTATAGAGTATAGAGTATAGAGTAGGATAAAAATAGAGGTAGGTAGAACTTTAAATAATTGTTTTATTACTAAAACGGAAATGTAGCAAGTAATATGAAATTGCCAAAAATTGAAAATGTAGCGGATATTATGGAACGGAGGAAGTAGGTTATTTGTGAGGTTAATAAGTTATGTTATAAGATTTGATAGGGTGAGAATTTTTTTAATTTTATTTATTTTTTTGATGTGTTTATTATTATTATTATTTTTTTGGTGATTTACAAATTACGTTATTGATTAGGAATTTTTATCATTTTAATGGTCGTAATTTTAGAATAAGTGATTATTGATTTACAAATTTGAGTTGAATGTTATAGACTTAAAAATTCTGATGGCGATCATTCGCAAAACATAAATATTGAGACCATAATTTGCTTTGAGCACTTGGCTAATTTGCAAATTATTTTAAAAATAAAAATAAGAATAAAATTAAAATCAAAGCTTAAAATTCTACAAATAAAAATTACTAGAAAATGTATGGGAGTCGACTGAAATACCATTCAATTTATTTCTCTTCTTCGCTGTCTCACTCTAAATTTCTCTCTCTACTGTAAGCCTAATTTACGAAAGGGAGGGAAGAAGAAGTTGATTGAAGATTGAAGATTGAAGATTGAAGATTGAAGATGGAGAATCATGAAGCTGTTGTTAGAGGAGAGAAAGAAGAAGAAATATTAGGGTCTAGTTTGACTATGGAGAAAGTCAAGGCTGCTAAAAAGTTTATCGAGAATCATTATCGTGCTCAGAGGAAGAACATTCAAGAAAGAAAAGAGAGGTTTTCCGTTTTTAATTGATGATTTTTTTTTTTAATTTTTGTTTGTTTTGTGTCTTAATTTGCTACTAGTATGTATTTATTTCAAGTTAATTTGTTATTTTAAAAAATGTAATGTTTAGATCTCAGTTAATTGCTGATTGTTCATATTTTAGGTTTTTTGAATGATAAATTGACTTTTTCATTTTTTTAAACTAAGATTAATTCAGTGATTTAGTTTGATTGATTGAAGTTGGACTTAATGATTTAGTTTGATTTGGTTGATTGAATTTGGATGAGATATTAGAAAATTGTGGAACTGTGTGTGAGTTTTGATAGTTTTGTTGGTAGAGTGATAATTAGGTGTTGATTGTTGAAGTTAGAGTGTTTTGGTTGTTTGTGGTACACATTAGTTTAGGGTTTGCGTTGGAGAAGTGAAAAGAGTTAAGTAATTGAAATGCTGAACTACTACATTGATACACCAGTTATTGGACTTGATGAAGGTTGTGGCAGATAAGTTATCAAATTTTTATTATGTTTGTGAGATCTAAATTGAGTAATTGGTGGAGGTAGTGAGATTTGTTGAAGAAGTGGATTTGCCTATACTATATAATAATGTTAGAGATTTGAATGATTTTGGCAGATTGGCTTTCAGGCCAGTTGTGAGATTGTGAAATTTTATTAGTTTGAGCTTTCAATCTGTAAGGGTACAAAGGTGAAGGAGATAGACTTGGAACTTGTTGGAGAGATGTAAAATTAATGATATTTATATCTTTAATGATGTTGCCTTTCATGAATGAGGATTCACGCAATGTAATAAGTGTGGTAATTTGAGGCAGTTTTGTTTAGATCATCTAAAAAACTTGTTGGAAGTAGGAACTTATTTAGAAACTTATAAGGCAGGTAGTTGTCTTAGCATTACCATCGTCTCTTAATGTACCTCTTTGATATTCTGCTTCTCTCAAACCATTTAGATGTCATAAGCTGTGAATTCAAGAAGTGGTAAATGTGTCTCATTAATGTCTTGAAATTTGACATGAGAAATTTGTGCATATGGTGGCTTAATATTGGAATGAGATAGGTTGTACATGGCATTAAGGTCTTTTTTAAAGAATTGACTAGATGAATATTGATGTACAAAGAACTTTTTATCTTAGCACACCGCTACACGCAATGTAGAGGTGAAAGTGGAAAGTATTTTTTTTTTTTATAAAATGTAATCTAATCCACTTAGAGTCTTCATAAATTTTGGAGGTGGCATTTGAGCCATAGGTTTTGTTGATTTTGTCTTAGGTTTTGTGTGTACATATTAGCATGTTTATTAGGATTCATTATAATGCTTGTGTCGTTTTCAAATCGGATTAAATTGCACCTAGTTGCTCACTTCTAGATATAATTTTTAGTTGAGGAAGGGATGACTATGAAATTATATCTTCATGTTACATGTCCTTTTAGCTCGATGATCTTATTCTTTTTTTGGGGTCCCTTTGTTTTTTACTCACATATGGATATTCTATTTGACTCCTTTTGGATATTTTGCTTGTATGCATAATGAGGTTTCAATTAACTAATAGTGTAACCTTTATCTTGCTCCTCGAAAATAAGTATCTTTTTACTTGATAGTTTGTTTTTTTCTTGAAAGGAGAATATGATGTCCTTTCTTTAACTTATTTTTCTTACTTTTGGAAAAGATTCATATATATACTATATCCTGCTACAATTTTTTCCAATAACTTTAAATAATGTTGGTTCTCTTACATTATAGCCATTCTACATTAGAAAATTTTGCTTAATTGAAAAAGCCATTTGTGTTGTCCTTTCATATTGTTGGCTAATTAATGTGGTGTTTGATATCTTTGTTGTTAAATTGAGCTACTTCCAATTTAAGTATGGTTTTTCTTAGTAATTATTAATGAGTATAGTCACTCATTCATAATACATTTTGGATGTTTCTCCCTCCGTATTAACTTTTATGTATGATAACCCTTTTTCAATATTGAACATGCTAACCAGTTCTTGATCAATAATATTTATGCTCATTTTTTTAGTTCGTTGATGAGTTGCATTACACTTATGGGTGTTCTCTCGTATATTTTATACTTTTTTGTGTAGAATGTTCTATTAAGTGGCTTAATTCCTTAATGTTGTAGACGGTGGATACTAGAAAGACAGTTAGCTTCTTCAGATGTACCCAAAGAAGAGCAAATGAACTTGATAAAAGATCTGGAGCGAAAAGAGACAGAGTATATGCGCCTGAAAAGGAATAGGATATGTGTAAATGACTTTGAACTATTGACCATCATCGGTAGAGGAGCTTATGGTGAGGTGAGTACTCCATGTATTATTCACTGTAATCTTGGTTGTTTTGGCAATCTAGTTGTTAACCTGATTGCTTTTGGCATTTATAAAAATCTACATGTGAAGTTTGTAATTTGTCTAACAGATGTTACCTGTTCGTGCCGTGTGTCATACTTTAAATCCTATAGCCTTCCACATTTTTTTCCCATCCTTTCTTCCGAGCATAAAGAAAGTCAAAGTTAAAACTAAAGTTTTTGTATGTCATAAACCCTCTTTTAGGAAGGATGGTACAATAATTATAAGTCCAAAGCCTTAATCCCTCGCATATGGGTCAAGAACTCGAGCTCTTGAATAAGAGATCAATTACCTGATACAAATATAGTTGTTGAATACTTCCTATTGCGCTTTTCGAAGTTTGTCGTGCATCATGATTCAATAATTTGAATAGTTATTTGATTGAAACCTTTTTCCTTTGCATACTTAGTGCCTTGGATGAGTATTATTTGTTATTTCTTATGTTAAGTGTTTGTATTCTATATGGGTCATTGTGCTTGTGGAATAAGTGTCTTGTTACACTCCCTTCCCCACCTCAAATAAAAAAAATCAAGTATCTTTAAGTTATATTATTGGCAAGATATTGTTATATTGTATTAAAATTTTAATAGAACATTTGTAATGTGCTTGATTTTTGTTATTTTTAGGAGAACAACCATTTATAGTTGTACTGATTTTCCAAATTATTATTTTCCTGCCTCTTATGTGAATAATTAATTTATTACCTCTTAAGTGTACAACTTTTGAATTTTTTAATCGGTTTATATCTTGAGAAGTTCTCTCAAGTTATGAACTTTTAAAAACATTTTAGTTATACATTCTAACTAGTTTTCCTTTGTAGGTTCGATTGTGCCGGGAAAAGAAATCTGGGAATATATACGCCATGAAAAAACTGAAGAAATCTGAAATGCTTAGTCGAGGACAGGTAAAATCCTACATACTATGATTGTTGATGCAGTTTAACGCAAACTTGTTGTTAAGATTCCTTTGGTAGTTTCATGGTGCAACCCATAGATCCCATCTCGGGTTACGAAATGGACTGGTGATTTTCCACCTAGAACGTACGTTTCGGATCACAAAACTTCACATGTGCAACAACTAATGGTTGTATCAGTAGAGGAAAAAAATTAGAGCGATGGAACATGTGAAAAGTTGCACTGCACATCAGAGAAAAATGAGCTAGTGATGTGAGAGAAAAAATAACTAGAATGGTGTGACTGACCATAAGTGTCAACAAGTTGATGTTCTTATATTAAAAGAAAATGTGTGATACAACTATTTGATTGATTACCACTTGCTAGTTGTGGTTTACCACTATACTCTTACCACTTATGTTTGATGTTTGCTTGAGTACAAATGGTGGTAGATGTTGGTTAGGGGGACAAGCTACCGCCTACGTGGAAGTAGATGATGTGATATTGAGGATCTATTAATATATCCATGATCATTAATTCTCATCTTAGACCATTGATAAAACCTCATCCACTGCGTTAGTTCTGTTGTGATACACTTTTCAAAAAATTGAGGTCCGCTCCATCTCCATTTTAAAAAATTTTATTTAGTATTTATCTTTACTAAGGGTCAATGGGAAACAATTCCTTTGATAGTTTTATCATTAATAAGGGTAAGGTTACGTACAACTGACCCTCCTAAACCTCATTCTAGGTGAGAGCCACTTAATGATATTGGTGTAATGGAATGAAATTTAATATTTATCTTCCTTTCTTATCCTTTTAAAAATATGGAAAAAGCTAGTGGTACTCATCGTTTCAAAGCCACCTTAGGTAGCATCTGCATTTCCATTTTTATGCTGCACACTCCGTATTTTGTTCCAGGAAACAATGGTGCAATCTGTAATGTTAAATTTTAGTTGTGAAAAAATGCTGCTTCTGATGCATCGAAGGTTGGAGGCTGGTTCTTGTTGTGAATGTCAGTATATATTCGAACTTTTAAATTTTCTAGTCTGACATCTATTTCAGATTCTTCCATAAGTTATCAAAGTTTTGTCTCCAGTTTTAGACCACTAATGTCTCAAGCAGAGATCGGATGGCCTCTGTTTTTACCATATTTCGTCCCCAATCACCACGAAACGTGACCCCAATTGCTCAAGGTGACGTCTCGATGTAGAAGACCTTTATTAAAACGTATTTTGGCCTTCATTTACAAATTAAAGAAAAAAGAAGGGAGAAAAAAACAAAATGAAACTTAGAAATCTAAATATATTCTACTTAAAAATAATTTCTTTAGGCAAAATAATCATTTTTAATTTAATTTTGTTTTTAAATATATATTTTATACATCATGTATCTCGTACCTAATCGTTCCCGAGTTAATCTAGGTTGCGTCCTGTGTTCCCGTTCCCGTTCCCGTCCCCGTTCCAAATTGAATGTCGTTCCAGGTAACAATGGTTTTTACTATGGAATTTTTGTGTTAAGAATGACATTTTTTTTAAATTTTTTTTAAATTTTTATAACTGAAGATATTAGAATCTTGAACAGTTTACTGCCGTATGATACTGGACATTAATGTTACAAGTTGGTACTAGACCATTCTCCCTTTCATCACTTCTAATTGTTTATACTTGGACTCTGGATCATGGAATAATAATCATTTTAATTTATTGGGATTTAGCTTTTCAAAGTTTGAGGATATTTCATTTTCCGATTCATGTATTTTTATGTATCCCTAAAAGATACTCAGTTTCCATGAGAATGTAACTTTTCTTTGCTTGCTATTTAATTCGGTTCCTTTCTTTGTGTGTAACCTGTTTCTTATTGTTTTGTTGAATACTGATTGCATATAGTGCAAATTCACACTTAATGACTAGAACAAAGTCGGTTTTATCTAAATATTTTCTTTCGATCTAGGTGGAGCATGTAAGAGCTGAAAGAAACTTGCTTGCAGAAGTTGACAGCCACTGCATTGTAAAACTTTATTACTCCTTCCAAGATGATGAATATTTGTACCTGATCATGGAATATCTTCCTGGTGGTGACATGATGACCCTTCTAATGAGGGAGGATATTTTAACTGAAAAGGTTGCAAAATTTTACATTGCACAGAGTGTTTTGGCAATAGAATCTATTCACAAACATAATTATATCCACAGGTTTGTACTTTATAATTTTCTGAGTTCAAAATTAGATAATTCATCATCATGATCAAAATATGGTGTTGATTTTTGTATCTGCTTCTATATGGTGATTGGCTGATGAATGCATTATAATCAAACTTTTGACTAGGGATATTAAACCAGACAACCTTCTTTTGGACAAAAATGGCCATATGAAACTTTCAGATTTTGGTCTGTGTAAACCTCTTGATTGTGCAACATTGTCTACCATTAAGGAAAATGAATCCATTGATGATGCTTCTAAGGAACCAATGGATATAGATGCTTCCCTTCCGGATGTTGGTAATAATGGCAGCTGGAGAAGTGCTCGTGAGCAACTTCAACACTGGCAAAGGAACAGGAGAAAGTTGGTAAGCAATGTGCTTTCTTTCATTAGGGACAATTTGCGGTAGTTTTCTTGAGGAGTTCGTTTGGTTTATGAATAATGAATGTATTCGATCCTCTAGTCACCTCATATTTAAGGTCAAATGCAAGTGCCTCCAACTTACATTTTTCCAAATCATTGTTGTATAAGGCTTCCATAACTATCTAATTAAGTTTTTCCAGAACTTGTTTTAGAACATATTTCTCCTCTAGAACAGATTTGTCTGAGCTTGTGGACAATACGCGTTTTACTCGAAAATATAACTGTAGTGTTCAGTATGCAGGATTGACTTTGATTCTCAAAGGTCCTTGAGCATGCTTTGGTTAGTTAGAAGTTATAAAAATTTTGATGTATTGGATTCTAGAATTAATCTGCAGTGTGTCTTATTGCAAATGAATTAATGCAATTAAATATTTTAATAGGGTCAAATCCTACATAAAGTTTCTCCCTATGCAAAACAGATGTTTGTGTTTTTTATTGAAAATCAATGTTAGTTGAATTGGTTGCTCTGTTGTAGGCAAAAAAACCAGTTTTCAATTTACTAATGTATTGGTTATGTTGACAATGTTAAGGCAGAGTGTCAACTAATACTTGTTTGAATTCATGACTTTAAAATATCTGAATTTACATTCTATTGTTACATGTTTAAGCATTATTGAGATTAAAAATAGTCTCTGCCCTGCATATCAATTCAGTAACTTGCTTTTTTATTAAACAGGCATTTTCTACTGTTGGTACACCTGACTATATTGCTCCTGAAGTTTTACTGAAGAAAGGATACGGCATGGAGTGTGACTGGTATGTTTTACCATTTACTTAGCATATGTAGAATGATTAATTTATTCAGCTTTCAGGCATTGCTCGAAACTACTGTATTCCTACTTCAATATGTATCCAAGTATCTGTCTTGGCTATTTTGATTTTCGGGTGTTATCCTAAAAGGGTGCTGGAGTGTTGTTCTTATATCCATGTTGGAGTGTCTAGTATTGACATGGGTACATGAGGTGAAATTTAGGCGTCTAATCAATTGTTGAAATGACCCAAGCAACATAGGCCTGATTTACATTCAAACTTCAACTGCTATGGCACTTTATTGTTCTTGACTAATTTTAGAATAGATTTCAATTGTTGAATCTTTTTGGAATCAAGGTATCTTGAAAATGCTATCATAACTAATTTAATTTTGAAAGTAGCTTGGTCCCTTAACTATCATTTGGACTATTCTGTCCTGTCCTCATCATTAAGATTGTTAAGTTCATGATAGTTAGTACTTATGTGTGATGGTACTACTGCAGTTTTTAAATGGATTCCTTTTAGTCTTCCTGATTTAGTCTCTTAGAATTCCTGATCAATTATGGGAAAGGTTGAAGTTTAGATCTTACTGAATGGAGGTTTTACATTGCTAGTAATATCCATGCTGATTTCTGAGTGGTGGCTACCATATTTATTGTTTTTCATCTGTAATATGAGTGTAATTTATGAGGTTATATCCTATTATAACCAATTTCTGTATTTGAGCATACAGTACCTATGACTTTGCTGCATGACCAACTGCACATTTTGTTTTGATTAAAATGCTAGTCTTGTATTGTAAATTAAATTAGATAGAGAGATAAAATGTCTCAATTATATTATCCTCCGCTTCTTTTTAACAGCTACACTTCCCACTTTTATAAAAGCTTTTTAAGAGAAGAGTAATTGTTTAAAATAAAGGATAGTATAATTATGTTATTACATTTTCATAACCATTTCCACCATTTAATATCAACAATCAAACGAGAGCTAAGAGGTTGTCTAAATACAATCTTTTTCGTTTTTAAGTAGTCATTAGGGTCCAAGATTTAATATATAGGGTGCATCCCAAAATGCAAATTATGCTACTTTGGAATGGGAAATTAATATGAAATTGGGATTTCCAGATTTGTAGAAAGCCATAACAAGCTCGAATGCTTGGTTACTTTTCATTTGTGTGATCGTTAATACACAAACGCAAAGCACGACCTACATATTTGAATGTCATAGTTAAACTTTTTGTTGACGTGATTGAATTAATTTTTGAAGCCTTTTTTGTTTGGAAATTATCAAGATGTCTTCGTAGATGTAACATATGGTGGTTCTACTGTTTCAATTCTGGCTATTGTTAAAAACATGAAGTGTTATAATATGTTGCTTTAAATCCCTACCTGATATTGATGTGCAATGATACATAAGATAATAAATGTCAAGATCAAGTTTGTTACCATACTTCTTGTTCTTGACCATTGCTGCAAAGTATACTTGTAAAATGTTTCATTGCGTTAGTTATTTCAGTTTGAAAAATTATCTTATTCAGATTGCTTTTCTTTTTGTTCGTCATGTTAAGCTGCTTAGGTTCTGTGCAGGTGGTCATTGGGTGCAATTATGTACGAAATGCTAGTTGGTTATCCTCCTTTCTACTCTGATGATCCAATAACAACATGCAGAAAGGTATTTAATTTGGATCATTTATTTAAGATGTGTTGGAACTTGGAAAATCAATGTTTCATTGCTGAATGTTGACTAGCCTGTATTTATTTTTCATATGCTGGATTCGTGAAGAATCCTAAATGCTTGTGGAATGTTATAGGATGTTGCATTCATTCATGAACAAAATGTCATTTAGTAACTTCATTGTCAGCTGGGGAATTATATGATTTAGACATATTATCTTTCTGTCTAATGCATTTAACATGAATGTATATGTAGATTGTTCACTGGAGGCTCTATCTACAATTTCCAGATGACGTAAGGCTGACTGTTGAGGCAAAGGATCTCATTATCAGGCTGCTTTGTGACGTTGAGCATCGATTAGGCACTGGAGGGGCAGAGCAAATCAAGGTGTGATATTGATTGTAGCATAGCCCACTTTCCTTTCTTTGACCTTTTACTTCGGCTAGTCTCTGAAATTAAGCATTATCAGGCACATCCTTGGTTTAAAGATATTGAGTGGGATAAGTTGTATGAGATGGAGGCAGCTTACAAACCACAAGTTAATGGGGAACTGGATACTCAAAACTTCATGAAATTTGATGAGGTACGCAAAGAATTTGATTCAATCATTACGCTTTCATTAGTTTGTAAAGATCTTGTGCTTTTGATGTAGTAGAAATTTTTTGTCTAGGTTTACCTACATAAAATTTCTTGCATAAGAAATCTAATAAAAATATAGGGAAATTCCACGTGGTAATTCTAAACTTTTGACTTTTCCACGTGGTAGACAAACTTTTTCTAATCCGCATGGTGACCCCGAACTTTCAACTTTTCCATGTAATAGACAAAAGGTTAAGTTCTTTGTTAAATTAAGTACTAATTTCAAACAAATTTTCAAAAATATGTCCATAAGGTTGATCGTAACGTTTGTTTTTAAGAAAAAAGTTGTCATGATGTTTAATAATAACATCAATTTAACAATAACCTTAACCTTTTGCCTATCAAGTGGAAAATTTTATTTGTATTATTTGTATTTTAAATAAATATTTATTCATTCAATACTAAATATTAACATAAAGATATAATATTGTCGTGCTGTATGCATGCACAAATTTCGGACAGTTTCCTTTTGTCCCAAAAAATTTAGGCATTGATGTGTCCTGCTCTGTGCTACGTGTTGACACCAACAGTGGGATTTTTGTCCGAGACTTTGAGTAACATAGACGTAATATATGTAAATTAAAATGGCAATTGCTATGAGTTAACTTTGAAATTTAAGTGTTATTGAACCCATAACTATGTATAGTATTAAACCACGTTGATAAATTCTATGGTTTTGCTTTGGGTGTACCTGCCTCTTGTTTGGTTTATTCAAGCCGACAAGTCCAACATGGTCATCCGAGGGCTCGAGGATGTGTTTGGGTTTGAGCTAGTGCTTGTAAGTTGTAAGCAAAGGGAAAAGAATTGAAGAACTAGAAAGAAAACTTAGAGGCTGTCCAACGAGGTGGAGCATGAGGAGGGGGCGAGGGGCTGTACTCCACGCAAAGGTTGCCCACAGAGGGGAGTGAGAAGTTTTTTTGATTTTTATTTCTCTGGGAAGGGGTGTTTTCATACCCTATGAATAAGGGGTTTGATATATCATGTTGGGAGAATAAAAATACCTAGAGTGATTGTACTTGTGAGATTACTAAAAGTTGCTCAAGTTTAGTAACAGTGAAGTGGTTTTCCCCAAGTACCTGATTGGATTTGTTTCATGTAAATACTTTGTCGCTTGCTATTGAGTTTTGCACCTTTGATTGTTGATTGTTTATCATTGTGTTTCAAGCTTCTGAATGCACTCTTGGGCAAGATAAATTTTCTTTCTTAGGCTGAAAAGGTTTCATTGTTAATTTTTACCCTTGATGCATTCACCTCTTGTTTTCAGATGAATGCTGCTAAACCATCGGGATCTGGTTCAGGGCCCTCAAGAAAGGTATTTTATCACATGGCAATCTTATGTCATCATTTCTCACTGTAATAATGATAACATAAAAGGTGGAGCGTTTTTTGTTCGTTATCTATTCTCCTTATGATATTATTTAGTTTTGACTTTTGAGCATAGTGGAAACACGTGGTTATAACCGCTATAGGGTAACAGACATGGAAATGCGGTAATGGAAGTAATGCGGTTGTTTACAGCTAAATTTCGGTTGAAATCATGAGATTTTCTCGAATTATCCTAAAACATGTTTTTTACACCTTGACAACGCAGGTGATATTGATATGTTAAATTTGAAAATCCTTACAACGCGACCAATACGTTGACGCGACCCATTTTTCTGAATGGGTCAATTGTGCATAGATTTGCGCATCATTGCAAGTTGAAGCAAGTAGGTTCTGTTGCATCTACAAGACTTGCGAGATAAAATTCCCTAAGAAACATTAATGAAAGAAAGACAAATAAAAAATATAGTACCTAGCGTCTTCCAAGTCTTGGGCAGGAGCTCCTTCATATTTACTTTTATAACTCCGCTATGACCATTCGTGCCAAAAATGACTTTCCATATACTCTATTTTACTTTGACTTAGTTTAAACCCTTTTGATTTTAACGCCTCATCCTTTTGACCCGATCTCTAGTTTTGTTCACTAATACAATGTCAATAACAAGCAATATGCACCATGAAACATCTTCAATAGGTCTTGTTATCCATGCTGCAAACGTGAAATTACTCAAAGCAAAATCTTGATTTATACCAATTGTGGTATACCATTTTATCCATTACTCACGAAAGAACCTCCCTTGGTATTTTGCGAAACACTTTCTCCAAATTAATAAAAAATGTGCAACTCTTTTATATTCACCATATAATGCACTATTTGTTTTTGCGTCAGATGGGTAGTTTTCAAGGTTATCCTGGCATAAAATCAAATTAGTGTTTGAAAATGCTCGTACATATTCTCAAGTGGTGTTCAGTTACTCTTTTCCTTGTTTTAAATTCCACCATTTATTCTTTCTTGTCCTTGGATTTTCTTCTTGTGCGGCTTGATTACATGTGAACAATGAAGACAAGGACTTTGTATTTTTTTTTTTTTTGTATTCTGGGAAGGAACAAAAAAAAATTGCATTTGTTGGTAATTGCATCTCTAAACATCCACATCAATGAGCAGTCTTTGGCCTCCCCAAATTTCTCTCCTCTTGCTCTCCTTCCACCTCATTCTCTTTCCTTTGCATCACTTTCCTTCTACTTTGCAACTTCATCTTCTTTATTCAGTTGACATCACCCTACTGTTATTTCATCTCCTTTATGTATACCCCTCTCTGTAATTTTCTATTACCCAGCTATATTTAAAATTTGATGCCCACAAGTTCCATGTGTTGTTATGTGCTAGCTTTTTCACTCCTAACATATTGAGGAGCTTAAGGAACTTCTTTCATTGGAGGGGTGATTCAAATCATGAGAAAGTTTGTTGGGACTTTGGGGAGGTTGGCTCATCCCCACATCCAATTGATCAATAATAACTTCTGTCCACTTTGGTGTTGTGCCCAGTAATTGTGTTTTCTTCCTCTATTATGAT
Source organism: Amaranthus tricolor (assembly GCF_026212465.1). Lineage (NCBI taxonomy): Eukaryota > Viridiplantae > Streptophyta > Magnoliopsida > Caryophyllales > Amaranthaceae > Amaranthus > Amaranthus tricolor. Next base: position 10,469,454 of record NC_080059.1, on the reverse strand, counting down.
TTTACATGGTGCTAATATTACTTTGTTTGTATATTCTCTAACTCTATTGCAGATGCTTATGACGTCAAAAGATCTAAGTTTTGTTGGCTATACATACAAGAACTTTGATGCGGTCAAAGGGCTACATCCTTCTATTGGTATATTCATTTTCACTGGAAATTTGTGCTCCCGTACTTATATCTAAGTGTTTTCACTTCTTGATGTTTCACGTGATTTTTGATGATTAAAGAAACTATTCTGTTAGAAGTTTGAATGCCCATGTACAAGCTATCCTAATGAAAACAGGTACAGGAAATGGATAACTTAGACAACACAAGGCTTATGCAATGAGACATGAGTTATGTAAATAATATTGTTAAATATCAACCTTTGCTTCTGCAAAGAAATTTCTGTTCCCCCTCCCCCCTTCTTAAAAGGCCTTTAGAAGCAAGAGTGGCTGTTGCCCCAATAGAAAGAGATCTAGGTGCGAGATAAGTAATCAAATTTTGAACTATGCCCATTTCTCCCTGTACACACCTTTAGTGGAGCATGTAACGGGGCTTATGGAGGATGAGGAATGTGAGGCCGTCCAAAGAAGGACCTTATAGAACTTTTGTGCAAGGATTTATAAAATCCAAATGTTCATCTCTGATTTTAAACTATGCTCATTATCACTCTGCTTTGTTTCCAGACTCCTTGTCCTGTATCACTGTATATGTGTGTACAACTTTGTAAAGCAATTTTTATATTTCAAATCATCATAATGGGGATTCAATTTTTCTCTTTATGATGGATATTACTCTGTGGGGATATTCTTTTTAGTTGTGAGTTGTGATTCAAGGGAGGATTATGACATTTTTTCGACATTTTTTGGTATTGCAGATCGGAAGGGGAGCACATCACCTAAACACCCGTCTCTAGATTCGATGTTCAGTAATTTTCTACACTAGATAACTTCATACATCCAAACTCAACTTCAATGCATTATTTTGTTTCAATTACTTGATTTAATTCATCACGACTTATGCAGATGAAAATGGAATGGATTATTCAGCAAAGCATTCAGATGAAATGGATATACAGATGCTTTCGACAACTGATGCTTGTATGTCCCCGTGAAGAATAATTGAGAAAAGACGTTGCAATCTTATGGAGTTTGTGGCGTGAACATGAAAAACGGGACTTTATCGATGTGATGCTTTATATGGTTTGATTTACGAGGCATCTGCAGCTCCATCATTTTAAGATTTAAGTGTACAGCATTGAGAAACTCAGGTAGAGCCCAATCCAGGATAGATTTGGCTGAACTGGACCTAATTATTAGAAGGGGTTTGTGTATTAGACTTTTGTCCCCGTTTTTCTTCTCTTTTTTTCCGAAAACAATTGTCGTTTTGTTTTATATTCTAATTTCCCGTCATCTTTTGGCTAGTTAATTAGAAATTCATATATGTAGAATTTCGTCCTGGCTGCCCAGGTTGGCTAGTGTAGGGATTAGTGAAATGCCTTCTCTAGTGGCAGTTTCTGGTCGCTGTTTTGAACTGTGTGGGGACTCAAGATATTCCTTATAATATTTGTAACCAAATTATAAAGATTTTAAAGAGGAACTTGGAAGTATGAATTAGTTCCAGTTTTACATGATGTGTATTGCAAGAAATCCGACTCTTGTGTATTTACGTTGATGGCTATTGTATAAAAACGAAAATTTGAAATAAATGAGATTATTTATCTTCTTAATTCCAAATATAAGATTCGGGAAAACTTATGTCCCAAAATAAGCTTCCGTACGTCCAAGCCTAGCCTCGGGTAAGTCGCTGTTACTAACAGCGAATAAGGGGAAATAAAAAAAAATAAAAAGTTGAAAGTCGCTGTTACTAACAGCGACTATCAGGTTTTTAATTTTCCAGACATCTTCTTCCTCAGTTCATTTCGCGTTTTTGTTTTTCATTTGCAATCCCTACGATTTGCAATCCCAAGGTGCGCCGATCGAAGCTGCAGGCGCACCTACTACGGCGGATTACATGCCGTGGTTCCTCTCCATTACTCGTCGATGGATGACACCACGAGGTATCTTGGCGGCATCCCAGTACAATCCCGTAGCACCGACGATGACACACTTTGTAAGTATTCTTCAACATTGATTATTATCCATACAACTTACACTTTAAACATTTCATTAATAATTAAGTCTTACTGCAGGCATAGGGCATTGCATCAGTCATCGGCTCCTCCCAAGAGAAGCCCGTACGGGAGATTGCCCAAGGCATACTCCTAGGCACGCAGTTTCAACACTTCATTCCGGAAGAGACTGCGCCCCACACCACTACGTACGAGTACGAGTCATCTCCTCATCACCCCGACGTTCATCTTGAGGAGGTTGACTTAAAGTGCCCGGACTACGGTGCCGGGTCCTCATAGGGTGCCACATCATCACACTATCAATCCACTCCCCTACCCGAGCGTCATGCGACTGCATCTTACTATCGTAGGAGGCGTCGTAAACCGTCAGAATTAGACAGGGTACAGGAGGAGGATTAGCATTACAATAGTTTTGTAATTATTGAACATTTGTACATACTCATTTGTAACTGTTGGTCTTTTGTGTGTAAATTGTAACATATATGTAGATGTATATATTTTTACCGTAGTATCACACGTTTATTATGAGTGAATTGATGTTAACTACTCAGACTTTTGGGCGATGAATCATTCCGCGAAAAATGCAGCATGAATTTAATCAAAAACAAACATACAATCATATTCAAATAAGGATATTGCTATCCAACATTCAACACAATTTCAAGCAAGTTCAACAAATCCAAATCCAATTACATACTTCATGCATTAAGTTAAACTAGCGTCCGTAACTAAGAAGGCTTATTTAACTTTCTCATAATTCTTTCAGTCTCTTCTTTCCTATGTGTCATATCATCCATTTGTCTCTTTAGATTAAATACCTCATCTTTAAGCTCTTGTTTTTCCTTCTCAAGCCGTATTATTAAGTCTCTCTGTCATTTTGTACCCTCCGGAGCAATCCAGCGAAAGTATGTGCATCCTAATCCGTCAGCCAAGTAGAAAGGGCAAGCAACAAATTCACGCCCTGGATCGAAGTCGCTCCAATCAGTATTAATCTCAACTTCATAACCATAATCACAAAACTCTTCAATACAATGCTCCTTTGACATCTACATAATACATATAATATAGTAACGTAAGTGAACTTTCAAAAATAACATTTACATTTATAATAATAAAACTAACAAAATACCTTATGTTACCTTTAACAATTGATTGAAAAGAAGAAGAATGATGTAGAATGGATAAAATGAAGTATGAGAAATGATGGACCTATTTATACAACAACATTACAACGGCTATTTTCACATTCCTAACGGCTATTTTTCTAATTAACAACGGCTAGTTTAGTTTTTAAATAAAAAAAATAAAATAAAATAAAAACCTGATAGTCGCTGTTAGTAACAACGACTTTCAACTTTTTAATTTTTTTTTATTTCCCCTTATTCGCTGTTAGTAACAGCGACTTACCCGAGGCTAGGCTTGGACGTACGGAAGCTTATTTTGAGACATAAGTTTTCCCGAATCTTATATTTGGAATTAAGTAGATAAATAATCTCATTTATTTCAAATTTCCTATAAAAACTAAGCCCTTTTGGTCATTGGCTCATATTTTACAGTAAGTTTTATATGAACTTTTGTTCATATTAAAATAGGTGCCTTTTTTATAATGTTTTTTTCAATTTCTACTTAAACTACTCGAGTTTTTTCTGTAAATAAAAAAGTGCATATTACTATTTTAATGTGTATTAAGTAGGGATGGATATGAGTGTTGGACACTATTCAACTCAATCATAATTTACGAGTTTACATTCATTTATTTTTGAATTCTAAAGGTTTAAATTGAATTTGAATTCATAATCTTAAAATATGATTTTAAAAATGCATACTTTTGACATAGATTTGACAATTAGATCTTTTTACATTTATTTTAGTTTATAAAAACATATAAAAATAAAAAACTATTTTGTGTATGTATTTGTTTTGATACTTTTGTTACATCGTTCACTTAACCATCTTGACCGCCACCAAGTCACCAACCTTGCCAAAAGTCTCATTGTTTTCACTTGAAATCTCTTAGACCAACATTATTTATTTTTTTGTTCAAAGAAAACATTATTATATCACAAATTCTTGTGAGAGACGGCCGAGACCATTTCTAATTGTCGGCCTATTATATATTTTTTAAAATATTGTAAATAGACATTAAGAATGATGTAAATAGACATTTAAGATATTGAAAATAGGCATTAAGGGTATGATAAGTAAACATTAAGGATAATGTAAGTAGGTATTAATCTTTGATGGGTAGGCCTTAAAATACGTCTCTCAAAGAGACGGTCTCTCAAGAGACTAGATGTTATTATATTACTTATGCTTGTGCAATTGAAACGACCAAGAACATCCTTGAGGAACTTAATTGTATTTTTTTTTTTTTCTATTCTTGTGGATGAATTTGTTCATATTGTTGATAAGAGCAGTTGAGTGCTTGTTTGAGATATGTTGATCAGAAAAGAATGGCAAAACAACGATACTTGGTTTGGTTTGTGTGGGTAATAACACTACTTTAACACTTAAGGTTTGTTGTGACTTGCTCGCAGTGGTCAAATTAGAATTTTAAATTAAAGGGGTTAAATAATTGATATACTAGCAAATTATTTTTATATAAAAATTAGTTAAATTATGAAAACTTTTAAAATCATATAGACTGAAATGAACTTGAATTGTAAGAAAAAATGTTTTCAACTAATAGAGTTGAAACTTCTCAATAATTACCCCTTTTGAAAAAATTAAATGTTTTGGACTTTATTATTTGTCTCATTAAATATACTTTTAATTAAAATTAAGAAAGCAAAAATACAAACACACACTAAAAAATAATGAATATAAAATTATGAAAGATAAAAAGTAATGACATTATAATATAAATTTACTAGTTTATTAAAATTATTTACAAATATATTACTCTAACCAATGAGCTATAATAGTTTTTTTTATATTTTCACGCTGTTTAAATTATATATCATATATTAGTAAAGAAGTCAAAGGTAAACATACAAAAAGATTATATTTTCAGCAAGAGGGACCGGACCTCCCCAGGCCCCCAATATAACTTCGCCCCTGCTTGCTCAATTTAGTAATGATTTACGATACTTGAATATCAACTTGAAACTTTCATTTATGATTATGAGACCTTCTCGTCCAGATTTTTGTGTTTTTTTTTTCTTTATTTTTTCTTAAGCTTCTCTTTTGGTCTACATATTCACTCTTTTCATTGACCAAATTTTATCTTATTCAAACCTCAAATTTGGACAAAAAAACATTTATTTTGAAAATTATTTTCATCTCACACTTAGACTATAATCAATATACAAATTAGAGTCATGAAATTTTAGCATAAATGTGACCAAATAAGCCATACTACCCATGAATCAATCAAAAGGAGCTTGAAACAACACTAAGTGAATATAAATGCACTTAATGCTTAGTAGATTTGGTATGACCAATTTTATTTAAGTGAAAAATAAATCTTAGTATATTGAGATTAATTAAGAGCATTTTGTCTCTTCCTAATTTTATTTAAGTGAAAAATAAATCTTAGTATATTGAGATTAATTAAGAGCATTTTGTCTCTTCCTAGTTCCTACTCCTAGTGAGTAGACTAGTGATTAATCAATAATTATGGTCCAAAAACACTCACATTTTGAAGCTTTGTAATTATTATTGTGTATTATTTTTTATGTTGATTTTTTTCTTTCATTTTACATATTTTTATTTTTGGATAATATTCACTTATTTCATTTATTTCATCTATTACATTTTAATTATTTTTTAATTTTATTTATATAATTTATTTTCTCTTTGTATGTATGATTAAATATTTATATTTTTCTTAAAAACAAAGTCATTTTCTCTTATCTAATCATGCATTCTACTAGTACTTTTCTTGACAATGTCCCCTCAATTTCTACACCCACCAATAACAATAACAACAGTAATAATAATAAAACAATAATAATAATAATAATAATAGTAATAATATCCTCTCAAAATTCAATGCTAGGAGTAACATCTCCCCAATCAAACTCTTCTCTTTACTTTCTATCCCTCCTTCTCAAATGTGCCTCCCTCATTTCCACCGGAAATCTCCAAGCCGCCGGCGATCTCTTACCGGAAATCTTCGAATTATCTTCCCCTTTTGGTTCTCCAGCAGATCGTGTTGCTGCTTACTTTGCTCATGCTCTTCGCTCGAAAATCCTCTTTTATTTTCTCTCTCCACCATCTAACCCTATTAGAAACTTAACACTTTCTTCGCAACTCAAAAACTTTCATTCTGCTCTTCAATCATATAATTCTCTTACACCTTTTGTTAAATTCTCTCATTTTACTGCTAATCAAGCGATTTTTGAAGCAATTAGTGGTCATGATCATGTTCATGTTATTGATTTAGATATTATGCAAGGTCTTCAATGGCCTGGATTGTTCCACATCTTAGCTTCTCGTCCAAGGAAACTTGGATCGGTTCGTGTTACTGGATTTGGACCTTCATCTGAGTTACTGAACCAAACCGGTTATCGACTCGCTGAGTTTGCGGCCTCCTTAGGTTTACCATTTCAATTCAATGCATTGGAAGGTAAAATTGGGGAAATGTCCGCGTCAGAATTGAGTCGACTCGGTGTTAAATCAGGTGAGATGACGGTGGTGCATTGTATGAACCACTGTTTGTATGACATAAGTGGTTCCATTTCTGGAACGTTGAAAGTATTGAGTGCGGTGAGGCCTAAGTTAATTACTATAGTCGAGCAAGATTTAGAGGCATGTCAGACGACGTCGTTTTTAGAGAGATTTGTGGAAGCTTTGCATCATTACTCTGCATTGTTTGATGCTTTAGGAGAAGGATTGGGTACGGAGAGTGTGCAGCGGCATATGGTGGAGCAGCAGCTTTTTGGAACTGAGATTAGAAATATTTTGGCGTTTGATGAGAGAATCAACGGTGGTGATGATAGATTATGCCAATGGGCCCATGAGCTAGTTCGGGTTGGGTTTGAACCATTTTCATTATCGGGTAGCCCAGCAGCCCAAGCTAATTTATTATTAGGAATGTTTCCTTGGAAAGGCTATACATTGATGGAAGAAAATGGGTGTTTAAGGTTAGGATGGAAAGATTTGCCTTTGCTTACTGCTTCTGCTTGGCAACCTTGTGAAATTGGTAATTAGACCTGCTCATATATTGGGTCGGGTAGGTCGGTTCGAGTTATTATTATAGATGACACAAATGAAATGGAAAATTGAAATAAAAATATAGCAAAATTAAAAAATATTGTTTGAAAATAATATATTGAAGGATAAATGTTATTATTGTAATATATGCTACTATTGTTTACGTATGTTTTAAAAGGGGAAAAGGGAACTAGTGGTTGGATGATTGATGTGAATTATTGGAATCAAAGAATAAGCAATTTTTTCGTATTACTAGTACTAGTGTTATTTGTTCAATTTATTTTGCTTTATTCTATATGAAAAAATTAATATTAATAATTTAATGATTCACTCATCAGTTGTGAACAATCTTACTTTTCGATTATTTTTTAATTATTTAATATTTGTTTTTAGTTTGCTATCAGTACATTCTATTATTTTATAATAATTTAACCTTTGCCCTTATTTTGCTATCGACATATCCTATTAGTATGTTGATAGTAAACTAAAAGGAAAGATAGAGTTATTAAAAAATAATTTAAAATTGAGATTATTTACAAGAAATGGATGAAAGGTTAGATTATTAATTTCAATTTTTCTTTTTATAAATAAATTTGATTCATATTTTTTTTTAATCTCATTAATACATAGTAATTTATTTTAAATTTCATCCATAAAATTTAAATTATATCTTTATATAAGTAAATATCTATTTTTTTCTTAAAAGAAATATATTTTCTTCTTGCTAGTAATATAAGAGTAAAAAGTAGTAAAATAGAAGAATCTAGTACTGTGGTACATTAAGATGATTGGAAAGTTAGGGGTTAGTGTTTCTGAAATAAGTGAAGAAAAGGTGAGGGCAGCAAGGCAGGACTGTACGAGATTTACTCTAATTTTTTGTTTGTACTACCAATGTTATAAAGTTGTGTTAAAAAGGTTTCAACACTTTATAAGGCCAATTATTACTTTCTTTTCTGATCCATGCTCTATTATTTGTTTCCTCTGCTTTTTTAAGATAGATATGATTTGTATATAGTCCCTCCTTACAATCCACTCTCTAATTCACTTAAAATGAATATTTATTTTTAGAAAATTTCAAATGATAACATTAAACTTTCTTAAAACGCTAATGGTAGCATGTTTGTAAGATTTTTTTCACATAGTAGCATCCAGTTTATACCTTATTTAGCTTTCGTAGTATTTTCCGTTAAATTCTTGTTAATTTCCGTTTAATTCACCATTTTGATGTTTCTACCCTTATTAAGTGTTGGTTGTTGTCTATAAAATTTGCCCTAACCATTTTTATGCTCTCAAATGTTTAATTCACCGTTTAATTTATCAACGCTCTCAAATATTTAGGGCACATTATAAAGACAAGAACCAACACTTGATAAAGATAGAAACGCCAAAATGGTGAATTAAATACAAATTGGCAAGCATTTAACGGAAAATGCTACGGCAGTTAGATAAAGCATAAACTGGATGCTACCATGTAGAAAAATCTTAAAAAGGTGCTAGTACTGGCGTTTTATGAAAGTTCGATGCTACCATGTGGAATTTCCCTTTATTTTTTATGCTATTTATTTATTACTTTTAATTTGTATTTTATTTTTAATCTATAAATTAAAATATAGTCAAGTGTGATTTTGTTTAATTCATCTCAATGCAAAGAAACATTTAACTTTTAATAATATTTCGATATGTATTGTAAGAGATAGCAAGCATTAAATAAGTGCATTGCATAACGTTAAAAAGAAAATGTTCCATTTTCAGTGAATTGGAGGGAGTAATTTGCTATGTGAATATTACTCGCTCCATTTACTTTCAAATGTTTCATTTGGTTTGGGCACGTTTGTTAACTCACTAATACTAATCTTAATATCTCTAATTGTGCATAATTAAAATTATAAAAGCATATATTAATAAACCTTATGTTAAGAACGAATGATAAATAGAGTTCGAAAAATCAAATAGAACGTTTGAAAAGAAACAAATGAATTATTGTTTTTTTTTTTACTTTGTAGTCGGTCTTATGTGATATGATTATTCAAACATTAAGGCCTTGTTTGGATGGAGGAAAATAGAGGAAAAAGAAAGGAAAAGATTTGAAGGGTTGGAGATCTCCTTGTTTGGATAGCAAAAAAGAAGGAAGAGGATTTGCAAAGAAGAGATTTGGAGGGATTAACTCCCTTCATTTTGTTAACATCCAATCTCTCCATAAGAGGAAAAATTTGAAAAGAAAATGAAATTCCTTTCTTTCCCCTACCTTTCCTTCCTATACAAACAATATATAAGAAATTTATGATGATTAAATTGTGTGATATGATTAGAAGTGATAAAAAAAAGAGAGAGAATTAAGATGTGTGGGAAAAAATTAAAGAAAGTGATGGGAACACTACACGAAGTAAAAATACTGTAGTAAAAGAAACGAATTAAAATAAAAAGGTTGGCAATGTGGCTTGTGAAAGACCATTGAGGGGATTATTTCTGAAGACGGTTACTTGTTTGCGATGGTGCTGTGATGACCATTAATCAGTTCATGAGGACCCAACCTAACCCCGCCTACAATTAGGAGCAATATTGTTGGACATATGCTAAATGCTCGATTGCAAAAGAACACCATAAGTAAGAAACCTCTCATTTAATTGCAAGAAATAATATATGAAAAATTTAGACAAATCCCTACAAGAGGAAGGGGGAAAACTAATAATCTTGGGGATGGTGACAATCAAACTTCTATCACAATTCACAAGAGTGGAAGGAAAACCGTCAATAATAGGCCAGATCATGATTCTCACCAAATTATTTTGAGTCGTGTTCTAAAAATGTATGTAAGGGTTATGGGTGACTTATGTTCACCAAGTGTTAAGGATTTAATTAAACAAATTAATCAAGTTGTTAGTATTGTTAAAAAAAAAAGGCCCCAAGATGCACTTGGGAATTATTGCAATTGTCCCTTATAATCATTGGTTGATTTAAAGCCTTAGCAAGCAAAACATGCATGAGTTATAGGACAAGTGCAGAAGCATTGAAGGAAGTATTGAATTGGGGAGCATAGGGACACGTTGCACATAATCAACCATAGGCTGCCATCAAACATATGCTCGAACGAGCACATACCATTAGATGCCTCGTTTCTCGTTTCTTGCTTAGTGCTGATGCCTTATCCACTTGTTACTTCTATGCCCTATGTTTACCTATAAATACATTAGTCCTGGGTCACTTATTGGTATGCCAAAGTCTCATTGTAGAACCCTCCTTATTGCTTAGTCTATTCCCCTCATTACCTCTTTTCTTTCTCATCGAACCTTCATTGTAATTCCTTTAAAATTGTAGTTTGTCCTTTAAAGACGTCATTAATACTATCCTACCTAAATATGGTGGACGTAATTTGATAAACCACCTTAAATATTGTGCTTTTAATAGCTTTATTCTTATTGCCATTCATTACACACTTATATATTTATTTCTTATTTTCATACACCCACTAAAAATATATATAAACTCAAAATTTTGTGTGAGAGCCTCTCATTCCCATATAAATTTCTACTACCGTTGCAAACTTATAAAGTGCACCTCAACAGGGATATGAAGAGAAGCAAAAGAACAAACTCAAAACTTATTCTCACAAATGCAAATATAATCTTAGTTCACAACCAAAAAAATAAAAATAAAAATATTTTCAGTATAAGTAGATCACCAAATAACTAAGTGCTAATTACATAATTCAAAAAGAAGCTTTTTAGTGGACACAAAAATAAAAACTTAATTGCCACCAAAGCTAGTTATAATTTAAAGACATAATACCAAAATATATGCATTCAATCAATCATGAAACAACCAAAGAGGAAAGGTAAGATTGCAAAAAGAATTGGGATCTTAGTATCTTTTTCCAAGGATGACACCAATGAGAATAGATAGCAATGCTACTCCCATAATAAACTTGAAGTTGATGGTTGATGAGGCTTCAATTGTTGCGGTTTGAGCCGATGATGATGATGTTTGTGCAGACGATTTTTCTAGTTTCTTACTCTTCCGCTTTACTGGACTAGTAATTGTCGATCCAATGTCTCGAGACCTTACCTCCGTTTCACCCTCAGATGTACCAATATTGCTTTCATCAGCCTAAAACATAGATACATAAACACTTAGATCGTGTGCATAATATTATTATTTATGACAAGTCAACAACAACATTTCATTAACTAATGATATTAAGTGACTCCGATCTAGTGGGCCAGTTTTACTATTTATAAGTGTTGATTATTATTCAATGGTCTAAAGGCATGTAGTAGGTGTTGCTATCCGCTTTTGCACAAACTTTCTTACAATCTAATCCATCAACTTTGTGAAATCAATTTTGATATGCTCCTACCAACTAAGTGGTTGATTCACTTTCAATGTTAACATCTTTGGTTGTACCCTTGCACTTAATATTTTATTTAGAAAAATGTTGGTATTGATATAAATCTTGCAAGGTCCTAGATATTACACTTAATAGGGCTATGTAGCAAGAGCGCCAGAAGCGACTCTATTTTGAGGGCCTAAATTTTTTTACTATATTTTAATTTTTTGCTTATATATCAACAAAAAAAACTACATAAGTTTTACCAAGAATAGCAACAGACGCACGTCAACATATCACCCTATTACTTAATGATATTTGAGTAATGAAATAAATGGCCATACATTATCTTGTTAATGATTACTAATTTTTTTATAATTGAATTCAGATTATTGATTACCGGGTTTTATTTAATATTTTATAAAGCAATAATCATTTATTTCAGCTGTTGTATTGTTAATTTATTCTTGAGTAACTAAGGTTATTTGAGCAAATAAATTTTTTGTCTAATTGAGAAAAAAAAATGTACTTTATCAATTTTCACTAAAAAGATGGGACATGCACTTTTGTATCTAAAGAGCTCATATATAAACTTTTGCTTTGGGCTCCAAATATGTCTGAGATGGTCCGGACAAAACATTAATTATAGACTCCTAATTACTAAATAGACTATTATAGGTCCCTAACTATCAAATATTAAAGCGTCGCTTTTTTATATTTTAAGATGAGCCCAGGGCGCAGGCCCATCTTCCCCTTATAGGGCGAGCTGGCCCTAATATTCAAGTTTCCAAAGAAATGTATGCACAGCATATTTGGTAGTGTTTCCATATGTTTAATTTAAGAAATAACCCAAGTTTCAAATTTCAATAAAAAGAAAAAAAAATACCTTCTGTTTGGATTCTGCTTTTGAAAGTTTTTGCTCAAGTTCCTCAACTTTCTTTCCTAAAAGCACAAGTTCTTTGCTTTTGGAATCAAGGTCTTCAGATAAGTTACTCCTAGCAGCTTCTAGTTCAGTCACCTTTGCAGAAGTCTCCTCTTTCTGTTGATCAATTGCACAAATGACACTATGTCAGTGTCGTTTCTGACATTTAATGGATACTTTGCAAATAACAGAGACGGACTCCATAAATTATAATTATCATTATAAATATAGACATGTTATATATACTTCTTGATAAAAAAGAACTAATCTAATAAAAAAATGCATGTTGAGTTGAGGTATTGGGCTAAAATAGCGTTAAAATTTTGTGGAGATGGACTCTATATAATAAAAAATGTCCCATGTGATGACATTGTTGAGTTGAGGTATTGGCCTCTTTCTAGCTTTGTGCCTAGTCTACCTTGCCTAGGGTCAGGAACGGCCTTGCTATTGCGGAGTTTATGGAAACAAGAAACTGTATGTCTAAAATGTTGAGATGAAAGCATCATATAAAGATGTAATAGAAAACAGTAAGCTAACCAGATTAGTAACTGTGGCCTCTGAAAGCTGCAGCTCTTGTTCAAGCTTTACAATCTTTTCACTTAACACATTTTGTTCTTGGAGTTTCTGCACATAATGCAAAAGTTAGTTGTCATTTTGTGGCCTATATTTCAGTCGCAGTAAACTCAAAAACATTTATGATACAGTCGTAATAAGGTTATGCACCCTTGTTTTTGCGCTATGTTGCAAACACAAACAAGATTGAATTTTGATTCGAGATGTAATTATCACCCACCTCTTCTTTTAATCGAGCCTCAGTTGCCTGGTATTGTTCTTCGAGTTCCTTCAAACGTGATTGTAGGGCAGATTTCTCGCTTATTTCGACCTTCAAAGCGTCCTCCTGTTCTCTATATTTTTTCAGTTCCTCTTCATGAAGCTTCCTGCTCTCCTCCTGAACTACAGATATCTGAAGGAAGTAATATGTTAATGTAAGATTTTAGTTAAAAGTGCAAAATATGTTAAAGATGATGGGGGTGTTTGGTAGTTAGTTTTTACATTAGCTTTTTGGTTGGCTTTTGATTTATGGACCCACTTTTTCTCGAATAAACAGCCAACAACAATGATTAAATTTACCAAACATCTAAATAAACACTTGACTTTTTCAGCTAGCTTAAAAGCCAACAAAAACAGCCAACATTTACTGCTGGTCAAACAAGACATCTAAAAAAGCAACAGCCAACAACCAACAACCAATGACTAAATTTACCAAACATCTCCATAAACAGCTGACTTTTTCAGCTAGCTTAAAAGCCAACATTTACAGTTGGTCAAACAAGCCAACTAAAGCCAACAGCCAACAACCAACAGCCAATTGCCAAACACCCTGTATGATTTTTAAAAATACGAACCTCTGCCTGATGTTTTTGCTTTTCAGAACTGAGTTCCTGGGTCAAATCCTCAATGATATTGTTTGATAAGCCATATTTTGCAGCCAGATCATTTTTCTCATCAATAGCATGTGAAAGTTTAGCTTGAAGATCACTCTGTTCGCTCTCGGCTAAAGCAAGATCTTGAGTGAGTTTCATATTTGCCTCAGCTAAGGCCTCGTTACGTGTCTCAACATGGCCTAACTTAAGCTGCAGTTCATCAAACATTTTAGCCTGATCCTGTAGCTTCATTAACATATCTTCGAACTCAAGTTTCCGAGAATCAGAAATCCCTGATACCTCACTCAACTGGGTTTCAAGGGCACTAATCTTTTCGGTCAGTTCCTTGATTTCCAACTCCCTTTGAGCTAATATCTCGACTGTTACTTGGAGCTGTTCTATTTCAACTTTTCTTGCCTCAGCAATCCCCGACGCTTCGCGGGCAGCTTCCTGGTGTACTGTCAATTGCCCTTCAAATGAAATAAGCTTTTCATTCAATTCCTTCACTTCCGACTCCTTGTGCGCTAATTTTTCCGACAAGTCTTGGATTTCAGCTTGTCGAGTTTCAACAATCTCCGACACTTTAAGGGCATCCTCCTGATTTTTCGTTAACTGATCTTCAAGCGTACTTATCTTTTCATTCAACTCCTTGATCTCTAACTCCCTTTGAGATAACGTCTCAAATGTACCTTGTAGCTGTTCAATTTCGACTTTTCTTGATTCAGCGATTGCAGACGCTTCAAGAGCCGCTTGCTGGTGTATTGTCAAGTGCCCTTCAAGGGAAGTAAGCTTTTCGCTCAGTTCCTTCACCTTGACCTCCTTCTGAGCTAGTTTTTCCGATAGATCTTCAATTTTGGCTTTACTAGATTCAACAATCCCAAATGCTTGACGGGCGTTTTCCTCATGAACCTTTACTTGCCCTTCAAGGGAAGCAAGCTTCTCACTCAATTCTGCAACTTCACACCCTTTCTGAGACAACTTTTCAACCATCTCCGAAGCTTCAACTTTTCGTAATTCAGCTATGTGTTCCGCTTCATGGGCCTCTTCCGCGTACTTCTTTGCTTCGCCTTCAAGTGCTACAAGCTTTTCATTGAGCTCCTTGATTTCAACCTCTTTTAACTGTTCTATCTCCGCCTTTCTAGATTCCGCTATTTCAGATGCTTCACGAGAAGCCTCCTCATATGCTTTCACTTGACTTTCAAGGGTGCTAAGCCGTTCATTAGTTTCCTTCAATTGTTCCTCAGCCTGCAAATACCGACTTTCTGCAGCAACGTGTTTCTCTGTCAACTCAGCAACGGTAGTCATATAAGATGCAAGTTGAACAGAAGTCGCTTCTTTTTCTGCGTCAGTAGCCTTCAACGATTCTTCAAGCTCATCAACCTTGTTCTTAAGTTGGGAGTTTGTTTCGACCAAAAGTTCATTCTCGGAGAGTGATTGTGCCAATTTCCCTTCATTTTCCTCGATCACTTTTTTGAGTTCTTCAATCGAGCTTTCTAAGGAAGCACCCTTTGCAGCACTCTGATTCAATTCTTCGGTCAGAGATTCAGCTTTCGCAGCTGCTTCACCCATCTGTTCTTCGTAACTTTGCACTTTATCTTCAAGAATTTTAAGTTTCTCTGACAATGATTTAGCTTCCGTCTCCTTTTCACCAACATTCAACATCGCCTCTTGCATTTTCAACTCAAAATCCCGCGTAGAACTCTCGTGCAAAGACTCAAAATGTGTTTTGCTCGCAATAGCTTCTTCTATCGCTCTCCCTTGCTCCTGTAACTGATCTTCAAGAATTTTAAGTTTCTCTGACAATGATTTAGCTTCCGTCTCCTTTTCACCAACATTCAACATCGCCTCTTGCATTTTCAACTCAAAATCCCGCGTAGAACTCTCGTGCAAAGACTCAAAATGTGTTTTGCTCGCAATAGCTTCTTCTATCGCTCTCCCTTGCTCCTGTAACTGATCTTCAAGAATTTTAAGTTTCTCTGACAATGATTTAGCTTCCGTCTCCTTTTCACCAACATTCAACATCGCCTCTTGCATTTTCAACTCAAAATCCCGCGTAGAACTCTCGTGCAAAGACTCAAAATGTGTTTTGCTCGCAATAGCTTCTTCTATCGCTCTCCCTTGCTCCTGTAACTGATCCTCCGCAATTTTCAGCTTCTCGATAACTTCACTTTCCCTTAAGCCAGCACTCTTAAGATCATTCTCAATCCCTTCGAGTTTCTCTTGCGTAACACACAATTCACCACGCAACGATTCAAGCAAACTTTCAGTTTCCTGCAGTTTTTTGGTCGTACTCTCCAACGCTTCTTCTGAGCACCGCTTCTCCTCCTTCATGACACTCAACGATTCCATCAACCCCGCCTCCTTTTCACTTGCGCTCTTTAATGCAGTCTCGAGATTCAACATCAAAGATCGAAACTTTTCAATTTCACCAGTGAGTTCAGATACCATGTCAGAAAACTTCTTCGATTCAGCTTCCGCATCCACACATTTCGACTCGAGCATACTAATGTTCCCTTCAAGTTCTTCAACTTTCCGCTTCTTTTCTTCCAAAAGCGATTCAATCTCGCAAACCTTCTTCTCCGCATCTTCAATTCTCAACTGAGAAGATTTCATTATGCCTTCCAATTCTTCTGCACGAGACTGTAATTCTTGCTCCAACTCCTGTATTTTCTTCTTCGAATTTTCAGACTCTAAACTAAGACTTTCGAATGATTCTTTGATCCCCAAGAACTCCTTATGTTTCTCTTCATGATCATCCAATGCATCTTGCAAATATTTCAGCTTTTCGTTGTACTTACTTTCAGCAACAACCGACTCTTCCTGTAATTTCGTATGGTTAAGCTCGAGTTCCTCACACTTCTTCCCACTTCCTTGGAGCTTTTCCTCGGTCAAAATGATCTGATCTTTCAGCTTGTCATTCTGTGACTCCGAATCTTTTAATGCAGCAGCGACCTTATCTAATTCGGCCTCAAGCTCTTTTATCTTCTCCTTTGCTTCAACAAGCTCTCGGCTAGATTCAGTAATAGACGGCTTGCCTTCATCTGAAGATCTTTCTTTCGTTTCAAGCGTTTCTTTGTCGATCTTGATGAATTCTCCATCATCCAATGTGTTTTCTTTTTCCTCTTTATTTCCATTTTCCTGTAGTTCAAGAAATTAAAACAGGAAAAAACTTCAACAAAGGAACATAAGAATACTTGAGTACTTTCAGGCAGTGGGACATGATTCGCCAATTAATTCGCTTTCTAAATTCGCGCTTCGCTCAAAATGACGCTAAAATAGCCCAAAACTGACCATAATTCGCTTGTTTTGATTTGTGATTTGCAAGGAGATTAGTGAATCATGTCACAGTGATGGGTATAAGAAGTTTACCTGATTTGTGTGTGTGATACTAGCAAGTTTCTCCTTGACTTCCACCACTGGGACCTCTACAGTTTGAGTTTCTTCTTCCATTTTAAACCTGAGGTAAACAAATTTAGCAGCTTAGTAACTTAAACTAGTAATAGGTAGATTGGTGCACCAAATACTTCTAGTGTGCATTTATATTCAAAAACACAAGCTGAAAGCAACAATGACAACAACAAAAAAGGTATAATATAGTTGTTAAAAGTGTGCACAAATTCTTGTATGAGATAGTATCACCAAGAGATGCGTTTCATATAAAGGTTGAATAGCCTAAATAATAACTTCTTATTTTGAGGATGTTTCACTAGAAGATGGTCTCTCACAAGAGTAGTTTATTGTGTTCTTTACTTGACTCTGACATTGAGAAAGTAACTCTCATAAGAGTTTTTTCTTTGTGAAACTAACAAGATTTAAATCACTAAAATAGTGGGTTATGCTTATGAATTTGCATATAATGCTTGGTGGGTAGTCTTCCTACTAATATATAATTTTAAAAATAAGAGAACCTCATCAAGTGTGTATGCAAATCAACACTCGTGACGAATTGTCAAACCTAATAGATTCCTTGAGGAAGTTCGATTTTCTTGTGATACTTCCCCATACTTAATGGATTCTTCTAACTAAGGGTGGGCCCAAGAATTTAAGGGTGTGGTTGGGGCTGCTTAATTGAACATAATATATTACAACGCACACTTATTAACAAATTTTGCATTTACGTCAATAAAAGCATACATGGAAGGTAAACGTATAAATGAAGAAATATTTACTCAATAGTGAAAAATCGTCCTACCAATCCAGCTTCTACTTTATAAAGAAAAATCGTCCACCAACTAACTTGATAACTCGAATAGAAACAATTTGCTAAAGTTCTACTTATAAGTTATAAACAATATGCAAATCAAAACAGTAATGCCTTTCCAATAGACAACTATTTCCCCAAAGTGTACTTAATAAAGAAAATTGTCCCATCATTCAACGTAATAAGTCAAATACATTTACTATTTTGTCAAATTTTACTTAAAAACAATATGCAAACTCAAAACAATAATGTATTTCGAATAGGCCATTTCAAAGTCGTAACATTAATTCAAAGATGCCTCGAAAAATTTTAGGGCCCTGTGCAAAACTTTTATTTTACGCCTTATTTATAGTAAATATATTTATTTTATTAATAAATTTAACATATTTCTTTTTTTATTAACTTTTTCATATACGGAAGAAAAAAATGTCTTGTACGGTTGATCACATCACACACCCTTACAAACCTTTGAACATTATTAGAGTCTCACATATAATGAAGTCATTTAACTTAACTCTTAACCAATAATCATTAATTAACGCACAAACAACGTTTACTATGTATATCATATCAATCTTAGAAAATATAAATTAATTCAAAATAAACCAAAAAAATAAAATTTTGTCAAAAAACAAAGTATCTAAGGGTATTGTATTGTAAAACGAAAAGATAATTAAGATTTATCTGAAAAATCTAAAAAATTAAGCGAATTATTAATAGGAAAAGGAAAAGATATATGAAAAACATGATGCATCATGCCTGTTTCAACTTTCAAGCATTAAAGTGTAACAAAAGTCAAATGATCAATATTAATTTTAGACAATAATACCGACATTATACTTTAATATATATGTATACTGCATAATTGTATTTTATACTGTAAACTAATCCATAAAATATAATTTATTATTATAAGCTTTCTTGCTGTCCATTACAAAGCTTAATGGTCTTTGTCAGACAATGAGAATCATTTTATGCCTATTTTTGTCTACTCCGCAAATTGCACCAAATTTGCCCTAATTTTATTTTGATTTTTTCTTTTATCAAATTTGCTCCATTTATATTTCATTCATAACTTACACTCTTTAAATTATCATCCACATATAAATCATGTTTTTATTTTATCTACACGTTTTTCTCACTTTTCTACAATATGCTATTTTACCTATTTTTCTTAATTTCCATATAAATTGCCTTTGGGGCAAAATCGATAAGACACATGAATTATAATATACTACTTTGCCCCCTTATTATATTATCTGTGAGTATTTGGGTTTGTCTTACTTATTTCGCTATATTTTTATTTTTTAATAGTGATTTATATTTTTTTCAATCTCATTCGTACATTTTAAGGCATTTATGGAAAACTCAGTTTTTTTTCACTAATCAGCAAATATCACTTTTTCTTATAGATACCTAATTTGCTTTTTAATGCTAAGTTAAATGGACAGAGTAATACTTTACTTTAACGACTGAGTTATATATTTTCTAGGGTATACTAGGTAATGTACGATCAAGTAAGTTTTTTCCACAAAACAAAACGGGGACAGGTATGTAGGAAGATCAATCAATAATTGTCTTATTTGGAAGTAATATTGAATCTAAATCTGTCTCCACCCCAGTGTAACAGATCTAAATCTCAACAAAGTAATATTCGAAATAGTGCGAATAAGTTGATATATAATAATATTTTTAACTTGTTTATTTAAATCCTCATAACTTTGGGAATAATTGTAAATTATTAAACTAAAGCAAAATTAATGTAATCTATAATCTTAAGAACTTTTATTTAAGGGGTGATATACGAACTGATGTCATAAACATGCCCAAAATCCTAGTACGATAGAATAAGATTATGAATGAATATTAATTAATCAAATATAATGTTGCTAAAAAACTTTCTGGAAAAGGTATATTATCACGATTGTCTTATAAATAGTGATAATGATAATAACTCCTTATCTAAATTTTTAAGAAAATATATTATTTTTATTTAATAATTCTAACATTCTCACAATTTAATATCTAACTACACTAAAAAAAATTCAATTAACAATAGTTGAAGAAAAAGAAAAGGATGTGTTTGGTATTATGGGAGTCCTTTTAATGGACATCATTCATCAATACCATCATTATCAACTTGAAAACGCGTGCGACCAGCCAGCCATAGACTAATAATCTTCTCTTTTTCTTTTTGTTCATTTTTTAAAACAAATACCATACTTTTGTTTCTTTTCTACTCCTATTTTTTTATTAAAGTGTAAATAATACTAAACTGAAATGAAATAAATTGAGTAAAATTCATTTACTTACATAAGTTTTGTTTCTTTAAGAAAAAAAAAACGTTTCATGTTCCTTACAAATTTACTATGATAATTATTATAACTCATAACACACCCCTTTTAAAAATAGCATTAAATACTAATTAAAACAAAAACATTTAACTGTAACAAATTTAATGATATCACTAATTCCTTTTTGTGAATTCTGTAGTCAGTTAAATTAAAAAGTTAGATAAATAGCATATGATTAAAAGTTACGTAACATATAGAAAAAATAACAAAAAAAATAGCATGTGCAGATAAAATTTACCAACCAAAAAATGACCCGATTGATTATTTAATTTATCACTATGAACTATTTATAATAAAACTCTAATCATAATATCATATAAACAAAATATACTAAATATGATGATGTTATATTTATTATATAAACAAGTTTGAATAGTTAAAAATATAAATAA
This sequence comes from Amaranthus tricolor, assembly GCF_026212465.1. NCBI lineage: Eukaryota > Viridiplantae > Streptophyta > Magnoliopsida > Caryophyllales > Amaranthaceae > Amaranthus > Amaranthus tricolor. Next base: position 10,448,565 of record NC_080059.1, on the reverse strand, counting down.
ATGCATTACTTTTAAATATATTTTCTTATTGCCCATTTTACTTTAGGTTATTTGATAATACTTAATATATTAATAATATATAATTAAAAATTATAAAAAATAAAAAAATTATTGGAGATACACATTAAAACGAGGTAAAACTTCTCGGCCAAAGTAAAAAGCATAATTCAACACAGTATTTTACTGTAATAAGGTAGGCCGTAGAAAAGTGAGATTGATCCTTAGCATCTCGTCCGAAAAAATGGTAAATGCCTATATGGAAATAAGACTTAATTCTGGAGATACTATTTACTAATTTCTAAAACAGAATCAAAAGAGTAAAAAAGGAAACGGTTATCGATGAATCAAGTATATGAGCTTAACCGGGTCCGAGTCCGAGTCCGGGTCTGGCTCCGGCGTGATGATGACGGATACATATCAGAATCATCAGGAATAGTCAATATTTACTAAATACTCCCTCTGTTTCTTGATCTTCCTTGATTCTTTCCATTTACTTTTTACACAATTTTTTAAATTAAATTTTGAGTCTTATCTCTAAAATACGCTTCATAAAAAATATATAATAAAAAATATAGTTTAAGATGAATCTAATAAGATCTCATAGATATATTTTATGATCTGTCTTAAAAATCTTAATTAAATTTCTAGGGAATATTTTAAATAGGAAAAATGTTCAGAAACAGAGGAAGTACTATTGATGAATCAAATATGAGCTAACCGGCTCGGGTTCTGGCTCCGGCTTGTTGATGACGGATATCAGAAACATTCAAAATAAAAAATAAAATAAAATATTCGGAAGTATTAGAATTTATTACATCATATAATGTAAAAAATTCTGGAGTATTGAGTAATATAGTGTGAATTCAAATAGATGTCAGGGAAGAAGAATTATACCTGAGTCTGAGTTGATGATTATTGTTGTTTGTGCGGAATATCGCTTTCTGGCAAATGCAAATAGCCGAAGAGAGAAACAGAGACAAATAGTGAAGAGCAAGAGAGAGAATGAGAGAAGTGTTCAGAATGGAATGGTGACTACAATTTAAATGCAAAAAAACGAAAATATTGGAAAAGTAGAGATTATAGGAGGAGAATGGCCCAAAAAACTAATTGGCTAAATATCAGTATTCAAGTTATTATTGTGAAAGACCGTTTCAATAAATGACCACCTCAAAATAAAAACTCCACATTTTTATTTTCTCTTCAATTTGTAATTAGTCGTTTAGACTATAAATTTAATACGTTTCTTGTATACATTGTTTTTCACAATAATTTATGTTTAGTATTTAGTATTTAAGACAAAAAAAATTATTTTAAATTTAAATCAATTTTAATACTTTTATTATTTTAAAATTTTGTTGTTTTGAAATCTTTAATTTATTTATTTATTACTAAAATTTAATAGACAATAATTAAGGGAATTTTGTGTACGCAATTACGCCTGCCGTTTTGTTAGCTGTCTTTTTTGGGCTTTTCTTTCCGCTTTTGCCTCTCGTTTCTTTCTTCTAAATTACAACGTTGTCCTCTTTATTTTCTTCCACATTCATTTTTACCATTTTTAACAATTTCATGTCTTTCTCTTGGCTAAAAGATGCTCACCTTAAAAAATATAATTTTATTTCAGCTTGAGTATTATTTTTTCCGGCAGCAATTTTGATTTATTTTTTATCACTCTGTCTTCTTTTAGTCTATCTTACGTAATCCATGGCGAAACTTAAACACAATTTTAGGGGGCGAAGTTACGAAAAAAATTGAATTCTACTAAAATCATGTAGCTAATCAATATAATAAAATCTTAACTTAGATTTTGAATCAATGTAAAACTTGACTTTCATTTAGCATTTTAAAATCATTTATATAATTTCGTTGATACTATATGTTGTTGTTATTTGTCTCTCAATATATATTAATAAAATATCAACAAATATCCGTCGCACATGTTTTTACAAAATTTTGTCTTCACTATTTTCATAATTGATTGTTTATTAGATGGGGTTCTAGTGATTCAAGTATTCACTTATTTAAACTAATTATTAAATAAAGATAAGAAAATTCAATTAAAACTATAAAACAAACCTTTATTCTTCGATTTTGTATGGTAAGCTTATTTTTGATTTTGACGATTTCTCCCAATCATTGTCTTTTTTTTTTTTCATTTTTCTTTCAGTTTCTAATTGATCATTTCATTCCTAATTTGATACTCTATTATTAATTATAAGATTTTTTTTTGTTTCAATTATTGTCTTCCTTTAATTATGTTGCTTTTATTTGTTGGGCTGAAATTATAAAAAAATATAAAATGACTATTATATATAAAAAAAATTTGCCGAAAATCTCGGAGAGGCAAAGCCCCTACCCGCCTTAACTAAGTTCCGCCATTGCTTGTAACAAACAAAAGTAGTTATCTTTAGGGATGAAAGTTCAGTTTTCGAGTTTTCGATATGATATTTTTCATATGAGCAAATTACGCTAAATTTCATTCGATTTTTATTTTTATGTCCAAATTTAAAGCACATTTAGTCGATCACTATATAAGCCAAAAAAGATTTATATATGAGTTCAGTCCAATCCAAACAAAAAAATATCTAAAATACAATTCGAATTAGAAAACCTAAAAAATACAACATAATTTGATGATCACCGTCGAAAGTGAGGCCGAAAAAGTTAAAGTAAGACTTCTTGAATGAAGGTTTAATTTTTGAAAAAATTAACTAGAATAATCTAATATTTTTATGATTTTTTTATAATAATTCAACTTATCGATTAATCATGAATAATCTCAACTTTAGGGGTAGTTATCTAGAGTATGTTTGGATAACTCGATGATCTGATATAGTAGGTAATTCACAAAAAAAGTAAATTGAAAATTAATATAAAACTAAAGAAAAATTTTAAAAATTTACATAAAAAATTATGAATAATAAAAAAATCAGAATTTTTTCAAACATTTAAACATTTTATTTTAATTATATGTCTTTAAAAAAATAAAACTAGCTAGAGTAAGAAATCCAGATCCGGTTATCGGGTTCACTCTTGAAAATAACCCCAAAAATAAAATTATTCATAATTAATCAATAAGTAAGATTATTATAAAAAAAATCAAGAAATTAATATTGGATTATTGTTAGTAACTTTTCTTTAATTTTGTTGCAAGACACTTTAGCTTTTTTTGTCAATGACTACTAAAGTATTCACTTTTGCTGTGGACTACGATCAACATTTTAGTTGATAGTAAGCCCTTAATTTCTTAATTTTTATTTATTTCTTTTTCCTTTTATATTTAGAATTAAATTTTACATTCTCTACCTTCTACATAGAGAGTTATATAGAAACTAATATTATTAAAGAGAAACATTTATACCAGTCATTTAATTAAGGTAGGGTTATTATTATTATTATTTGTAAACCGTAGGATTAAATATTAATGAAGATTACATGCAAACTACTCAAAATCATTTCATCTTTTATTTAATAAAGATAGATTGTGTATTGTGTATTGTGTATTGTGTATTTGTAACGTATTCAATATGCTTTTAATTGTGAATTAAACTTGGAAAACATTCTTTATAACTTAGGCGGCCTTGTATTTTTATTTGAATTCACGAACAGCATGGTGCTGGTCGTCACAGATTTGTTCCAATTAAGATGAGAAATTTGGTTACCATCAATAGGGTTGAGCAAAACCATTTGATGCTTTGGTATGATATCTGATTCCAATTTAGGATATCCGATCAGATCTGAAAATTCAAATATCAAATATTAAAATTTTAATATTAGGATATCCCAATATCGAACATTTATTGAATTGACGGATTATTGAATGTCTGATATTATTTTGGATACCGGATATCCGCATATCTATAATCTATAATCTATAACTATTACTAAAACAAAACTCGACTGACATCATCACCTTTTAAAATTATTTATGTGTCACTTCCTCATTAAAAATTTTCCCTATAAAATTTAATGATAATGTCATTATTATTTGGAAAAATTGAATTATGATTTTCACATGTAAATTTAAATATCCGAATTCTCATAAATAGATCAATTTGATATGTAATTTTAAACATCCAGTAGAAAGTGTAAGAAATTATAATAGTCTCTTTTTTTCCAAGAGGTTGCAAGAGCCTATCTATACACGCATGATGTATGTTTAAAAAATAGGCAAACAAATTATAAGGATAAGTTTTAAAAGTAGGTGAAAATGATAGAGAATGTAAAAAAATTTAAAAGGTATCATCATAATCATAATATATATTAAAAAAATGTAGAATATTAAGTGTCTCCATTCTAAGACACTTGCCATGTGGATTTTTTTGATTGGATTTCAATGCTTGATATTGGCTTATTTGGTCAATAAAGTTGATCAACATGTCATTTATAGCCTTTAAAAAATTAATTAAATTGAATAACTTATCCTTTTTAAAAACAGAATAAACATAATTATTATGGCTTAAATTAAGCTATATAGATGAATTATTGATTCAAATTATTATATAGTGTAATTTTATCATTTTTATAAACTAAAAAATAACATAACGTAAATTCACCATCTTTATAAATTAAATAATTTAAATATATCTTTATAAAACTAATAAGCTAGAAAATTTTTGCTGCAAATAAGACTAAAAAATAACATAGGTTATGCTTTTATTAAAATTTAGCTAACATAAAAAGAGGAGTGGTGTATTTATTTTGAATAAAATTGGACTTTCAAGGGTTTATTTTTGATGTAAATTACTTTTAAATATTTGGTTAATTAAAGAATGGTTATTGTTAGTATGCAATTGTGTACTTTTCAAATTACATAATTAATTATTTTTAAATAGGAATTGTAGCCTTTAATTGTTGCTTTGTAGAATAGTAGTAATAATAAAATGATAAAGGTTTAAAAAGAAAAAAAATGAGAAGGTCTGAGAGATAACTTTTTTAGAATAATTACTTAGTTAAATGATATAATTAGTTTTTTAAGTTTTTTTTTTTTTTTTGTTTTATGAAGAATTCGATTATAACTACATAGTAATGTTAGGAAACGACAAAGAGACAATATCAATCCAAAAAGATTTTATACATAATCGATGAATCAATAAATCAATTATATTTAACTTACAAAATAATTTTATTCCGCATGTTTAAGATCATATGAAAATTATTTAAGACTATTACACAAATAACAATGTCCTTACACTATTATTACTTTATCTTTAGTATATTCTATATTCATTATTATTACATATCATTAAAAAAAATATTTTTATATATATCATCATACTAATAACTTCCTGTATTGCACGGGGTTTTATACTAATATTAAAATAAAATGTGCTCAATTGCTAGAGACAGAGGGAGTGATAGCCATATTCTTTTTGTTATTCATTAACTAGTATAGAACTTGTGTAATATAAGTTTTATTAGTATGAAATATTATATCATTGTGATTAAATTTTTCTGAGTATATGATTTTTTTTAAACTATAAATTATTGATTTTTAAAGTTATTTACTCAATACATTACCTTTTCATTTATTTAAACACATTAAATTTTAGGTAGGTATATAGAATCGTAATAATAGATTATATATATACTTTACCTAATTTAAACACAATTTATATAAAATCATAATATAAATTAGGTATTATTGTCTTGTAATCAACCATCATCCACTAAAATAATTTCATTTGTTAAAGTTCTGAAAAGATGACATTTATCAATTTTCAACACTTTTATTAATATGCATGATGTATGATGATATGAAATAATATGATATGATGCCTATATCATAAATGTAGCCCTAAGTATTATTGTGTTATAAAAATTACTCCAAAAGAAAAGTGATCATATATGTCAATTTTTATTAAAATAATTTTTTTGTTGATTATTTACTACTGATAATAATACGTAGATAATATATAGTCAAGAAAAATACTAGTATCAGTTGAAATTTAAAAAAAAGAATAATATTATCACCAATGTCCAATGGTAATTCCTTTAAAATGATAGTTCATTCTTAAATTTTTGAAAAATTCGAAGTCAACTGTGTAAATAATTGAGATATTTGGTAATTCCCAATGCCAATAAATAAGATTAATTAAAAGAATTAAGAATGTAAAAGGGCCATTTTGGAGAATTTGTTAAGTCTATTTGGAGTAGTATTTGGACAATTTCAAAACCTGAGAAAAAGAAACAAGTAGTAATACTATTTTAGTCGTAAATAAAGATAGAAAATTTGGCAAAAAGAAAAAATGAGGAATCTAAAAATGTAAGTGGGGGCGTCAATATACGATTTATGAGTCTCAAAATGCCAACCTCTGTGGACCGACCACACCGCCCATTCTATGCTTACTGCTTAGCTGATTATAAAATTTCATACTCTCTTGCTTTCATGGGCCACATCCAAACAACTTTCCTTTTTTATGCTTTTTCCTAACAAAAAAAAATAAAATTTCAGACTCTCTTTTGAGAGACCGTTTTTTCTAGTGCTCAATTCACTTTTATTTTTTTATGAAATATCTTAGTTTTTTAAAAAATATGTTTTTAGAAAAACCATACGTGTATCATTTTCAAGAGAAGAAAACTGCTGACAAAAAGTTTTCTGATTAACTGCCTATTCCTAAATAAAATAAAGAATCATTTAGTAATAAATTAGATTTTTTCATCTCTCTTTTTCAACCATCGAACATACGCACCTTCTACAACCTGAAAATATTGTCTAACAATGGAAGAAATGATGCTTGAATTCAATTGTGTGTTTTTTTAAATAAAGATTCATCAATAGTGGAAAACAGTGATGTTGAAGAAGACAACAATGTATACAATTTGAAGAAAGTAATAAAAATTATTGTGGTTCTTCTGATTTTTTTTTTTTTAAATTAAGGTTCATCAATGATGGAAGACGGTGATGTTGAAGAAGACAACTATGGCTAATTTTTGAAGAATTGTAATAAAAGCATTTATGGTTATATATTCATAAATATGGGGCTATAACTAAAATATAATTGGTATTATAACCGTGAACATTTGAAATAGGTTGATGTAGTTGGGAGTAAACATTGTGTAGTAACAATATATTTGGGTTTATAACATAATATATTTGGAGTTATAACATAATATATTTGAGATTATAACATAGTATATTTGGGGTTATAATAACTTATATTTAGGGTTATAGCATAATATATTTGGTGTTAAAACAACATATACTTGAGATTATAACATAATATATTTTTAGATTATAACAACATATATTTGGGATTATAACATAATATATTTTGTGTTATAATAATATATATTGTAGTTAATATAATTGGTATTATAATTGTGAACATTTGACATAGGTTGTTGTAGTTGAGAGTATAACATTGTGTAGTGTAGGTTATATCATTTTTAGTTGGTTTATAATATAATATAGTTGAGAGTATAACATTGTTTAGTTGGAGTTATAAAATATATTATTTAGTTGGAATTATAACATTACTTTATAAATCCAAATATTATAAACTACACACAATAGACACAAATACAATCTATTATAAACCCATATATACAATATTATAAATTCGAATACACACTATTATAATTCCAACATAATTCCAAATATGAATACATAATAATACGACAAATACCACTATTATAAACCTAAATACACAATATTATAAATCCAAATACATAGTATTATAATTCCAGTTACTATAAGCTCTTTGTTTGATAACTTATCAGCCACCTTTGATTGTTGAGGGTTGTCATTTTGATCCCTAAAAGGAATCTTTTTAATCTTCTTTGTGAATACAGAAGCCAAGACAACATCATCATTTATCTTTTCCAAATTTTAAACCTTAAAATCATGAACAAGTAAAATCGAAAAACAAACAAATTTAAAATATTAAAATATTAAACTACAAACTTTAATTAGGTTAAAAAACCAACTTACTTTCCTTCTCACTATTTCCACCATTGTTTTCTTCTTTAACATCACTATTTCCGCCATTGATGAAGCTTAATTTAAAAAAAAAATAATTGGATTGTAATTTCAACTAATATATAACACAATTAACAAAAAAAAATGAAAATGAAAACTTTGAAAACAAAAATGGTAAAGATGAATTATAAATACATACCTTTAATGGACTTGCAAATATTGAACAAGATAAACAAAGAATAAACGACAATGGAGTTTGAGAGAAAAAATGAAGATTGAAAACCACATATGGAGTTTGAGAGAAGACCATGAGTGGTTTATGTCAGGAAAGAGTGAAATGAAAACTAAAAATGAAAGTTGAAAAGTTAAGAAGAGCGCTTGTTTAGAAAATTCAGTTATCTCATTAGTGTAATTAGTCGTATTAATGTATTATTAGTTATATTAGTATTAGTATATTATACTCGTATAAGTTGGATTAGTTTATTATTAGTTGTATTAGTATATTATTATTGATCGTATCGTATTGGTGCATTATTAGTCGTATTAATGTACTATAAGTCGTCGTATAATATTACTCTTATTAGTGTATTAGTTGTATTAGTATTGTAATTAGTCGTATTAATATATTATTACTCATATTAGTATATTATTAGTCGTATTAATATATTATTAGTCGTCGTATAGTGTTACTCTTATTAGTGTATTATTAGTTGTATTAGTATTATAATTAGTCGCATTAGTTTATTATTAGTTATTGTATTAGTGTATTAATATTATATTATTAGTTGTATTAATATATTATTACTCGTAATTGTGCATTATTAGTATATTATTAGTTGCACTAGTGTAGTTTTGTATATCATTTGTCGTATTAGTATAGTATTATTATATTATTAGTCGTATTAGCATAATATTAGTCATATTAGTGTAGTTAGTCTTTTTATTGTAATGTTAGTATATTTTTAGTCGAATCGTATTGGTGCATTATTCAATCGTATTAATAGATCATTAGTCGTCATATAGTATTAGTATATTGTTAGTTGCATTTGTATATTATTATTTATTACTGTAATATTATAGTTGTATTAGTATATAATAATTAGTCGTATTAGTATATTATTAGTGGTATTAGAGCATTATTATACTTGTATTAGTGCATTATTAGTATATTATTAGTTATGATGTTTTAATAATGTTTAAAATTTTAGCCATTATTATTTCTAATATTATATTTGTATAAAAGTTCAAAACTTAATATTTTTAAAAAATATATTTTGAGGTAAGTTATTTAATAAAAATTGTAGTAGTATGATTGGTTGTATAGTGTATTAGTATTCGTATTAATGTATTATTAGTATATTTTGACTTGTATTAGTATATTATTACTCGTATTAGTATAATATTTGTACATTAATAGTTGTATGAGTATATTATTAGTCGTATCTAGTAAGATAAAATAAATTAATAATGTAAGATTATTAGTAATTCACGTGCGCTTCCCCTAACTAATCAACATAACAAAATTTTAATAAAATAACAAAATATGTTGTTGCTTTGCATTGAACTTGGGATCCTGTGGTGTACAAGATTAAAGAGGTAACCACTACACCACAGCAAAAGTTTTTCTAATTTATATCTAGATTTGGTAAACTAAAGAAATGAAAAAAAGAGTTTTTTTAAGGACTAAAATATCGATCGAATTTTAGTCGGAAAATGGTCGGAAAAATTACCGACTAAAATTTAGTCGGAAGATAGGTGGAAAATAATTAACGGTAAATTTTTTTTTTCTATTTCAAAAATTCGACCGAAAACTAATTAAGTAGCAATTTAGTAGGAAATTCCGACTAACGTCTGTCAGTTGGAAAAACAGTCAAAAATTTTTGACTGTTTAGGATTAGTCGGTGAGTTTAATCGATAAGTTATCTTTTTTGTAGTGTCAAATATCACCTAACTCTCTTTTTCTCATCCTACTCTATAATACAAAATTGGTAGGCTGAATTGAGGTGGCATCATTTTTTTTTGGGCAGCACCGATTAGCTAGTGCATCTTATCAAAATTAGATCCGATTGAAATTGACATGAAATTCAATCAAAAATTAATGGGCCGTAATTCGAAACTTTCGACCGTTATCAGATAATAACTTAATTGGAAAATTCCGGCTAAAATTTGAAACCAACTGTTTTGAACTGTTTTTTGTTCCATATTATTATTTTTAGTTACACGTCATAATTTCTATTTACACATCATAATTTTTAGTTCCACGTCATCCTTTTTAGTCAGAATCCACTATATTTCTACTGCCTCTATGGGTAATCATTGGCAGTCTGATGGGGCCAGGGAGTTACAACTAACATTTGAGCAACCACACGACCGTGCTTGATAAGTGGGGGATTGGGGGTAGTGTGATACCCCATAATAAGCTTTAAAAAATATTAATAGACTACCTCAATCCATAAGGTGCATTTTTATTTCACAGGCGTCCATTTACTAAGAACTCCAAACTTAAGCGTGCTTGATGGGGAGCGATTTTATGATGAGTGACTTCATAAGAAGTTTTCTTAGGTGCGTATAAGTGAGTTCAAAGTACGTTATAAAGACTTATATTAATTTGTAGAGTTGGTTTAAAGTTTCTACAAGTAGTCACCAATGATCTGGAAGAACTGGGGTGTTACATCCATAGTGAAGTATTTGGAAAAATGTGTTTTCGTCTCACATTAGCTACTTGTTTAACCTCATATTCATTGTTCCTAGGAAGGAGTTTGCCTATTCCACTTTTTAATTTGGTGGTTTTCTTTGCCATTTATATTTTGAGCTTGATTGAGTAAAACTTGAGTTTAAGACATTTTATATATATCTTAGATTTAATTTTATGATTATTTAATGATTTTAGAGTAAAATTAGGCAAAATATTAATATATGCTTAAGGAAGAAGTATTGAATAAAATTAAATAGGAAGTTTGAAGATTTTTTCAAACAAGAGAAGGAAAAACGAGTTTAGAAGAGCGCTTTTGGTTAGGTTGAAAGAGTTTGGTAAAGAAGAGAAGCAAAATGGCTAAAAAGTGTTCATAATGCAAAGTATTTTTGATGCAATTTTAACATATGTTCACTCTTTTAATTATAAATTTTTAAAAATACGAAATTTATCCCAAACATAGGTTTGGGCGACAAATGGTTGCTTAGAGCGACGAAACTTCTCCTTGGGCTATGCAAATGTCGTTGGCACTTACTGATATGCGCTTCTATCCGATTTTCTTTTTTTTTTGTTGTTGTTATTTTGTTAGTTTCTTTAATATATCTTTACTAGGGTTCGGGTGATATATATAGGTTTTATAACCTAATTTCATATTTTAAATATTCAAGTTTTAATTTTTTTAGAGTTTTAACTTGAACAACAAAAATTCAGCAAATCGTTTATTATAGTTTTCAGATTGTAATTAATAATTATAGAAAGTAAGTAATTAATTAGGGAAATCAATCTTATTGAACTCATAGGATTAATATAAATTAATTAGTAATAATTGGTGAGCCCGTGAGAGAATTTTAGTATTATATTAAATTATATTACTCATTTGAGCCACAAATGAGATAATACTTTGATATAAGACAAGAGTAATTTTTCATTCAACCTACTAACGATTGAGTTTATTAATCCTACCAACTTGATTTACATTTCATCATCATCATCATCATCCTACCCAGTGTATCCCGCTCATAGAAAACTATGGACATGGTCTGGGGAGGGAAAGACGACGGCAACTCATACCCATAAAGGAGAGCGTGACCTATGGAGTCCCTTGACTCGAGAAAGATAAAGAGAAGTATCTACACTGAAAAGATAAATTAAATGCATATAGATAAAATAAATAAGTAAAAACAATTAAAAAAATAAAAATGAAAACAATAATACTACTAATAATAATAATAATACAAACGAGAAAAGCAAGAGGACAAGAACACCAATAAGTAATCTAAGAGGAAATCAGTAGTCTAAAACATGGATATGGCGCCTCCAACTACCCCTATCCCTAGTCAGGTCTCAGAGAGGTTTAACTCATGCAAGTCAACTTTTATTTGTTCATCCCAAGTTCTCCTGGGTTTTCCTCGGCTCCTCTTACCCTCTACTATAATGCTTTCTACCCTTCTCACAAGGGTGTCGAAAGTCTTAATTAGCACATGTCCAAACCACCTCAATCTATTTTCGCGCATTTTTTGAGAAATAGGGACTACGCCTAGTCTGTCTCTAAAATCTTGGTTCCTAATTCGATCCATCAATGTGTGCCCGTACATCCACCTCAGCATACACATTTCTGTAACTTCCATATTATAAAAAGAATCTTTTTTACGGGCCAACATTCGGTCCCATATAGCAAAGCAGGTCTGATTGCCACCCTGTAAAATTTTCCTTTTAACTTACTTAGGAATTTCCTATCACATAGCATCGCGATGGCTGCTCGCCACTTGAGCCAACCCGCATGTATACGATAATTTACATCTCCGTCAATCTCTCAATCCCTTTGAATGGTCGTTCCCAAATACTTGTACTTGGTCGTACTTTTAACAACTGCTTCACCAATGGATATCTCTCGCTCACCTACCGGTGATGTCCTACTAAAGTCACAACGCAATACTCAGTTGTCGTACGGCTAATGCGCAACCCTTAACTTTCTAAAGCTTCCCTCCACTCTTCCAATTTATTACCAACCTCCTCTTTAATTTCTGCTACCAGCACGATGTTGTCAGCGAATATCATGCACCATGGTATCGTCTCCCAAATAGATTTAGAAATCTCTTCCATAATGACCGTAAAAATGAAAGGACTTAGAGCCGATCCCTGATGTAGTCCAACTTTAACCGAAAAAGGCTCTGTTATCCCCACCGGTGTTTGAATGTAAGTCGAAACTCTGTCATACATATCCCGTATAGCCTCAATGTACACTGAAAAAATACTTCTAGCATTGAGGTTATCCCAGATGACGCGTCGTAGTATGCTATCATACGCTTTCTCTAAGTCGATGAACATTATATGTAGATCCTTCTTTTGCTTCTATATTTTTCCATCAGTCTCCTCAAAACATGAATTGCCTTAATGGTTGACCTTCCTGGCATAAAATCGAATTGGTTCTCTCTAATCACCGTTTTCTGTCGAATTCTATTATCTTTCACTCTTTCCCACAATTTTATTGTGTGGCTTAGAAGTTTGATGCCTCTATAATTCTCGCATATTTGTGCATTGCCTTTGTTTTTAAACAGAGGTATTAGTGTGTTGTTCCTCCAATCTTCTAGCATCTTTTGTGTCCTCAAGATAATATTAAAGAGGTTAGTCAGCCAACGAATGCCCTCTTCTCCTAAACCCCTCCACACCTCGATCCGGATGTTATTTTGCCCGACCGCCTTTATTCTCCCCATCTTTTTGAGAGCTTCTCCTACTTCCTCTGTGCTAATATCACTCGTTGACCCATATTCCAGTGTCTTTAGACGTCATAAATTTGACTATCCTCTTCCTTTGGCTCCCTAGACTCATTGAGTAGTTGAGAGAAATACTGAAGCCATCTGGTTTTGATGTCCTCTTGTCTCAGGAGAACTCGTCATCCCTCATCCTTGATGTATTTCATTGCCTCTAAGTCTTGCTGCTGCCTGGACTTAGTCCTTGCCAACTTAAAAATATGCTTCTCCCCCTCTTTGGTATCAAGCTTCCAATATAAGTCCTTATAAGCACGGTTTTTTACTTCTGTTACCCCTTTCTTTGTCGCCCGCTTTGCTTCTTTGTAGCTCACTCTCTTTTCTATCTTATCCTCCTTCTCCTCCGTGCATGTCATAAGTTCTTTAAATTTCTTGTTTTTGTCCTTTATCTTCTTTACCACCTCATCGTTCCACCATCATGACTCTTTGAACACTTTTGGTTTCCCTGACGACACTCCCAATGTAACACCCCTGAATTTCTGACCCCTTAACGAAAACAGAAAAGGGAAGGTAATTAAAATAAACGCTAAAGATTAATTAAAAGGGGTGAGTGAGTGAAAATTTCGGCAGCATCTCGGTTAAAACTGAGGATGTGACAAGAATATATAAATGATTTACATAACTGAACTAATCTAAGGCCTTTAATGCCTTTCAAAAATACGTCACGACGGAATGAATCATCGTTGGCTTCTCAAATCATCAACTCTAACGAGGATCGTGGTTCCAGTGTTAACGCATCGATTTGACGGTAACTAAAGGAGTATTGTCACTACTATACATTCAAAAACTACGCAGCGGAACTATGGATCATACAAGGAGTCACATGGCTCCATACGAAAGAAATTATACAATCCCAAAAAAAAACTTTACCGGTAATATAGAAGCTACAGGCATTAGGAAATTTATACACAATTATTACGACCGTACTCCGCTCTTTCCCCCAATGCAAAGCAAAAGAAGCTCCTATACCTGTCATGTCAAGCTAATCCTTCTGCTGCTCAACATAATGTCCATAGTCAGATGTGTCATAGCAGGAACATCATAGAGAGTCATGAACAAACAACAACAAACACATACACGTCAGTAATTTAATGAGCTTATAACAATTAGAGTCATGGAACAAAACTATAGACAACGATATAGTATGGCAATGACGAGTCTACTCATCTGTCTAAACACCTCTATTTACTCATAATTTCTCTTTCAAACTACTAATCTCTCGAAGTATATTCAAGGGTAGTGGATCCTTTCTCTATTCATGGCATACTGACACAGCCAAGGGCGTTATCGGCCATCCGGCGCCCATGGAAAAGTATGAGCTCATACTGTAACACCCCTGACAAGTCTTGATACATTTTATCTCCCCCCGGATGAATAGAGTACTTTGAGCTATGAGCCTCTATCAAGATCTTATCCTTAAGCTCTGTGCAAGTAGAAGGTATACACCATCGACCCTTATATCGAATGCTACCATCCTCGAATATCATGAATCCTTCAGCTTTCCCTTCTTTAACCTGCTCTCTCGTTTTCTCCAATAAGGAGTCACTCACTTGATTTGTTACAATTTTCTTAAAAAATTGAAGGTCGGATGGATAAGGCTGCTAACCAGGACTCTAGCTCCCCATGTTGTACAATCTCGAGATTCAATCCTTTCATGTCTCTTTGCGACTCTCTCGGAACAGTTAAGGAAGCTATGGAATGATTGGTTTTTCTAAGTAACGAACCCTTATATACAATTTTCTTTAAGACATTATTTTTTATTGTGATAATATGCATTGTATCGAAACTATGAGATACTAGCGAATACACTTTATACAAAAAGCTATCGACTATGGAATCCTTGTGCTTAGAAAAGTTATAGAGAATGAGAGTGTTAGTAGAAGGCGGGGACCACCCCCTTATTTATTTAAGAATTCGATTATGCCTTACTTGGAGTTAGAATGACTCCTTTATAGGTGAAATTTCATATTTTGTTGAGTGGCTCAGTGGGTTTTGGCGTGCTACTATCCCAGGGCCCTCATTAATAGTCGAAAGTGGAAGTTATTCCCATTTGATAAAGTATTAGATTATGATTAGCTAGCGTGACTCAACTGGATTATGTCTGATTAATTTAGTAGTCCCCTAGGTGAGGTCCGACGGGACCACCGTAAGGGGGGTATGAGCATGCTTGGGTCACTGGGCGCCGGATGGCCGATACCACCCCTTGACTGAGGTGTTACCATGCGAGCCTTGCAAACCCCAATATGGTGGCCTCTTCACTGGTTTAGTACCCCAGTGTGTTAGTTTTTCCCGAAGGTAGGACCCGAGAGGGTTAACTGAAGGGGGCATGAGCTCATACTTTGCCATGGGCGCCGGATGACCGATAACGCCCTTGGCCGTGTCACTATGCCAGGAAGTGGAGAGAGATCTACTAATAGAAAGTTATTCAGTGATAGAAAGTTTATTCATTGATCGAAAGTTATTTAATGATAGAAGGTTCATTCATTGATAGAAAGCTTACACATTGATAGAATGTTTACTCATTGATAGAATGTTTACTCATTGATAGAATATTTACTCATTGATGGAATATCTACTCATTGGTAGAATAGTTATGCTAGTGAGAAGTGTGCCTAAGTTAAGTTACCTCAGGGGTGTTACACCCAAGGTCTCTTTTGCCACTTTTCAAATGGTTTTTGCCATATTCACCCACATTTCATTCGCATCCTCAGATTGAATTGGGAAGCCTAACGAACTTATCTTGCTTGATCTTTCCCCTGAACTCGATCTTCTTCTCTACGATTTTCTTCCTCATCCTAAAAACCAGTGCCATGAGGCCTGATCTCCCTTGCGCACTAAGAAATAGTCAACTTGGGTTGCATGCCTGATGCTCTTATATGTTATCAAATGCTCATCTTTCTTCCTAAAGAACAAGTTTGCTATAACCAACTTTTTGGCTAGCGCAAACTCCAGCAAATTCTCCCCACTCTTATTCCTTGCCCCCAAACCAAACCCTTTATGTACCGAGTTGTAGTTGTCTGCATCTCTGCCTATATGTCCGTTAAAGTCGCCTCCTAAGAAAACTTTCTCGTCTTCCGGGATGGTTTTTATAAGGTCTCTTAGGTTATCCCAAAACTCGCGCTTCACCTACTCGTCGAGCCCAACTTGGGGCCCATAAGCACTGACAATGGATATGATCTCTTCTCCCACTACTATCCTAACTAACATAATCCTGATTCATATTTGATTAAAGAAATTAGTAGTTGACAATCGATCAATGACCACCTACATTAGAATTAAAAAGGCCATGAATTTGTTGGCTAATACTTACCATTGCAGAAAAAGGCATTCAAATGGTTCGTGTTCCCACACAAATGGTAAGGACAGACTCTCAACATTTTCTTGAATCAATTTCATGCATCTCCTAAATTCCCTTATCTCTCTTGGGTCATGGGTGAATGTGGCAATGACTTCCCTACATTCTTGGATTCTATAACTTCATACAATTTTTTAGCTTTAAAGATTAATGTGCTATTAAAGAGGTATATCTTGGCAAAGTCGAGATTTCCCGTCAAATGCTTTATATATGGGCCGAATATTCCTCATCCAACCCATCAAATAAAATTCCATTTTGGGCAGATGTGGGTGGATTTGGTGTTAGGTGTTGGTCGTGGGAAGTCTGATCCCATGGCATGATTTATATTCACTGGGTGAACTAAATTGTCCAAACAAGGGTGGATTGGCCATATTGAGGTCCCACTACTTGATGGAGTAAATGGTAGAATAGGTAGTGAATGCTCTTGCAAAGAAATCAAACAAAAACTAGAAAAGGATTATCAATAACAATCAAACAACAACTTAACAAGAAAATAATCAAAATATGGACAAATCTTTAGACGAATGCAAATTAGCATACATTGCTCTGTGAAAAAACTCCAATTTGATAAGAGTTTCCTAGATAGTTTTCTATGTAACTTTATCAAACACATTATTAAATCACCATATTCTCCAACTAATATCTAGTATTAGCGACAAGTATAGGATTGTCTCCACAAGGAGCTATAAGTATTTGTATGATGTTAGTCTCTCTCAAAAGAGAACTCAATATCATGACTCAGTCTTCCTTCCATGAATTTCTAAGAGAACTCTTGCTTTTAATCATAAATCATTAAGTTTTATTTTATGGTCTAATTATAACTGGACATCTAACATGATTAGTGAATGCAAAAGCCCTTAGTCCTAGTTAGAGAACTAACCATTCACCATTACTATTCATGAAAATACACATATTGAACTTAAACATGATTAAACTAACTAAAGAAAGAAGTAAACTAATTAGAAGATAGAAAAGATGACAACTATAAGATTTAAGCATGAAACATGTAGAGAATATATTCATAACAAGTCAAAATACTATAACATTTTAATAATGAAAAGCTAGAAATAAAAAGAATCATTCAAAAGTCAAGTCAAATACTTCTTTTGCTACTTATTTTCTTGAAATTAAAAATGTTCATCAAAATGCCCTTTCTTTTTCTTCAAACCAATAATTAAATAACTATTATAAATTACTACAAGTGAAATGATGAATATGACTACAATTTGATTACAAATTATTACTAGATTAAACTAAGAAATTAAAGTACAATATTTTAAAGGATGAAGAACAAACTAAAAACTACTAATAGAGTCATTTTTTATTTTTATAAATTATAATTTAATTTAACACCGAAGAATAACTATTTTTTAATTTTTTTTACTTCCTTTTAGTTTACCCTAAAGAATTAATTTTTTTTTTAAGTTCCTCTATCATTTGAATTTCAAGGGATCAAAATATGAATAATAGATGATATTCTCAATTTTATTATGTATTTAATTTAAGAAAAATTAAAAAGTTTGGACAAACCGGCCGAACTTATAATCGATGTTAAGAAAAAGTCCATTAAAAAGTTGACGTTACTACAATATTGCTTTCAAGCTAAATTGATAGACTATTGGTTTCATCGCTTCTTTCTTAGTAATTTAAATTAAATTTTAGTTCGATAACTTTTATAAAAACAATGGTTAATTGGTATTTTTTGTGTATTATTGTTTCATTATTGTATTTGTTTTACTATATTTACTATACATTATTCAATATTTCACAAATTCTTGTATCAAACGGTCTCATAATGAGATATGCCTTATACTTGAATTAAATAATCTAATAATTAAAACTTTTAACTTATAAGCTTCTTGTTTTGAGGTCGTTTCACCGTGAGACGATTTCATACAATACGAACAGTTCATATTTTGATCTCTTAAAAGAGTGTAATTGTAAAAGAGTGTGAACAAAAAAGGAAAATATTAGAGGAAATAAGAATCAACTCATTTTTTAATAAAAAGACAAATTTTTTCATAAGACTGTCTCACCGTAAGACGGCTTAATATGAATTAGCCGAATTTTTAGTTTCTTAAAATTTAATGAAAAAATTGTTTTTATTTAGATAACTGTTATATAAGTTTAATTTTAGGCTGTTTGTATGGATCCGTCTCATAATGAGATAATCTCATACAAGACTTATTGTAAAATAAATTAGTATTTTGTTAAATAGATGATAATAAATGTTGTATCAATTGGGCCTTATTTTAGTATCACTTATGGTTGCCAAATATCACCAAGTGTATAAAAGCTTTTTTAAACGCACTCTACTCTAAAAACTTGGTATTGTGTTAGTTGGAGAGAAGCAGGGGCGAATGTACATAGTAGGTTATGGGGCTATTTGACCCCATTTGATTCTTTGGACCATTGAAAATTTGAGTATATTTGTTAAGGCATGATAAAAGTTAAAACTAAGATTATTGTATTATTGTACCAATCGACAAATAAATTATTAAAAAAAATATCTAAAATTGAAAGTAGTATACAATTATAATGATATTTATCAATTAATTTTATTAGTGCGTCATAAGCTATAACTTTTTTGTATTGGATAGATTATGTTTTGTGGGCAAATACAAATTACTATTTTTCTAAAAAAAATGGCCAAAATTTAAAGTTTTAATTAGTCAAATAATAATTAATTTATGTTTCAAAGTTTCATATATGAATCATATATATTTATTTGTGGTAGCAGTACATAAATTGACAAATTAAGTAGTGCGCATTACTAATGACAATAATTTTATGTTACATAACATAGACTTTATTATTAACTTTGACTCCAACTTTTAAACCCACTTAATGTAATATCTAGATCCGCTACTAGAGAGAAGTAACACTTTTTAAGAATGATTATGAGTTTAATTCTCACCTTATCTTTTCCTTATCTCAGCCTACACTGTAATAATAAAAAAAAAAAATTCTCCAACATCATGTCCATCTCAAGCAAACACTTCCTTCATGCTATGTGCTTCAAGACCAAGAACACATAGCATACGCTTGTGGTTGATTCTAAGCATCATCCCAACTTGGTCAAATCATTGTGCTTAGATGATATTTTTATTTGTATTTGGATCTTGAATCTTGTAATGAAGTATCTTAAGACAATTGAAGAAGATATGGTCAATTGGTTACTTCAAGTATGACTACTTAGAAAAGGGGACTATCTTAGTCTAGGAAAAAACTTTTCTATACTTAATTGGTAAGGGATGAGTTATCCCACATCGATAATTGAAAATGGTGCGCACGCTTTATAAGCTATTAGAGACCTTCTTCCCATTGCCATATGGTTTTGGGATGGTATATATCTCCTTGGCTTATGAAGTGTGTGCACTTGTGTTCCCCCGTTAATATGCTGGCATTCACAATAAGTCTAGCCTAATTTAACAATACGCCATAAAGCATCTACAGTTTGTGATGATGTACAATATAATGTGTGTGATTATGAATTTGTAGCTTCGTGTCGTTTTGTAAATTTTAAGCTTCATGTGTCAATTTTAGTGTTAGACCCATCAAATGTAAGAAAAAAAATTCAAAAGTCTTAAAATTTATTCATTTTCGTTTTTGAAATACAAATTAGAACTTCCTTGTTTGCAAATGGACGGCCATGTCTTGATGTCTATTTTCATTCCTTAGAAGAAACCTGTTTGATTACTTACCCGTTATATTTTATCTTTCATTATGTAAGTTTAATTTTGTCTTGTTGCTAAGTCATTTTGTGCAAGTTTAATGAGTCATACTAGTCTAATGGAAATGACATCCCATGTACCATGCTTCAACTAATGGAATTGTGCTTATGTAATTAAACGAGCCTCAAGTTATTTTTTTTTTATTTTAATTGCGAACTAAGTCTAACCTACATCTACTATAGGTCATCCTCTTTTCTTTATTAATATGAAATTGTTGAGATTGAGAGCCCTTGTATGTTCAAGGAAGTGATTGAAACATTTTAATATTGTTTAAAGTGACTTTGAGAAAGTGCATTAGTATTTATATTAAAAAGCGAAGTTTATGTTTGTTATTTATTAGGAAAGGAAATAAAAAATACATTAAATCTGAGAAGATGGTAGGCATTTTAAGTTGAGATTTTAGTCCAAAATCTCAACTAATTACAAAGGTGTTTGGTATGGAAGATAAAAAGGAATCGGAATGGAAAGGGTTAAATAAAAGAAATGATATTAATAAAGTGTTAATCTTATTAGTTGTTTGACATTAACATGGTATGAGAAACACTAAGTAATTTTTTCCTTTCTTTTTGAAACTTTTAAAAGATAGGGATAATCAAAACAACAACAATGATTAATCCAAAGAAGTAAAATGGTTTAAATTTTTTAATACCAAATAATAATTAATTAATGGGATGCCTTAACTATTCCATAAACCGGCCAAGTGCAAAAAATCTAAATCTTACGAACCCTTAAAAATCTTAAGTAATAGATAATACTTTGTTTTAGCACTAAAATCTTAAGTTTTACAATTTTTATTTTTACTTGTCAAACATCCTCTTATTACGAGGTAGTGACATTAGATCCACATATGTAACTGTGAAATATCTACTATCTAGCCTTGTTAGCGATTGACAGTTGGCAATTGGCAATTGGCAATATAGAAGGCCTCATTATTTAAGGGTTGAAAATACGGTCAAGCTCCTCCCAGCATCAAGATAAAATTTTTAGTGGGCAGTCAGCAGTGGGCTGACCAGGAGACCCAGGACTATTAAAAGTCATGGTCATTGGTCAATAATAAGAATGCCTACCCATAGCCCATAGGCATGTGCTTAAAAAATCATGGACATTGAGCTTTATTTGGAGCATATTTCGCACCATTCATGGAGTTGATACACGTCCTATTAATACTCCCTAAACCCAATCACTATAAACGACCCTCATCTTTTTTTTTTTTTTTCAATCAGATTTATGGTTTTGCTTAGTAATGATACATATCTTGTCACTTATATGAAATCATATAATTCCTCCAATTCGCTAGTAGTGTCCCATACGGATTTTGCACAAATATTAAAAAAAGGTCATGAGACCACTAAAAGGGTAGTGAGTAGATATAATTAGGCAAAAGTAAACCAAAAGTAAATAAAATGAGAGACTTTAGTTAGTGTAAAATGGAAAAAAAAATTATTACTAAAATAGAAAATGAGATATTAGTAGTGAACTGACCTAATATAAAAATTGGACATTAGTGCTGAATTAAAGGGAGTATCATATATGTGTCAATACCAATATGTGTGTTGTTAAGTTGGTAGAAGTTTTCATATGTGATTGGAGTTCAAAACTTAGTATGCACATTTTATTATATTTTTTAAGGTTTTTGAAACAATCAACCTTTTTTTTGAACACTTCTTCCGCCTTAAGTTGATCAAAAAAGTAAAAATTAATCTTTCATGATAATGATAGAAGATGTAATTACTAATTTTACATATGTCAATGTTAGAGTATATAACATATTATGAGGTCTCATCCATCAGTTTAATCTTTTTGTTGATTTTGTTCCTTAACATGGTATCAGAAGCTAGTGTGACAATATGTCATGAGTTCGAATCTCAATTGCCCGTCATTCATAGAGCAATATTTAGCGTTGGATATAAGAAAAATATGTGTTGCATTCACATTTCTAGCTAAAAAGGCTCTCGTATGAGGGAGCATGTTATAACATATAATGAGACCTCAATTATCAATTTAAACTTTTGGTTAAATTAATTATTTAATTAATATTCAAAAGAAAATTAAGCTTCAGTGATTTGTATATTTGTATATCGTTTAGGAAGTCTAGATTGCCAAATCATATATTTTTTGTGATGTTAAATGAGATTGGTTAATTTTTGAGTGGACACAAATTAAAAAATTATATAGCCCACAAATTATATATGACGCATATGTTTATTATTGTTGATGATGCAACGATTGTAGTACGTAATATTGTTCTGTTTAAGCTACAATCATTCTTGTGTCATTTTGTGAGTTGGTGTTAATTTAGATGCTTTAATTACACTAAAGATGAAGATAAAAAGATGCAAAGAAAAGATGAGATTTCAATCTCAAGGAGGGTCCCATGTAGCTGTCTTCTTAACCTAGCGATCAAGTTTAATACATAGTATCTGAGAATAAGTATTTTATTTCAAATTATAAATTTTAATAATAATATTATAATTGAAAATTTTAAGATGATAAAGTTTGGAAAGTCATTTTCAAATTCTCAATTTTAATACCTTTAAAAATAATTGTGGAATTTATCCAAATTCAAACTTGAAAATTTTTAATTTGTCAAACAATAAATTTGAGCCAATTTCAAATTTTCAAATGAAATCATCGTTTCTAAACTTAATATCATGAGACAATCTTGTACAGATTTAGACTATTTTATTTAGAGTGTACCAATTTTAAACATTATAAAAATGATATATTATTCCACTTGAGAAATACAACTATTGAAAAATATTGTATTTTTAGGTTAATACACGCAGCTCAAAATCATATAAATCTTTTGCCTCTTTGTATTTTCCTTTTTTTTTTCTATATTTTCTCTTATCTAAACATGGTATAAATTAAATGGTTTGGCTCGTTTTTATAGACTTTGTGCGCGTTAATATAATAAACATTAATTTTAGATTTAGAGAGCATGGGTTAAAGAGCATTGGTACACAGTGTACACTAAGTTACTATTTAAAAAATAATTCATATGCAAATAAAATATTTAAAAAAGCAAATAACTTTTAAAATTTTTTATTTTGACATAAACTAATAGATATTTTCTAGTAATCATCAATTATCACAATATTAACTTTAATATTTTACAAAATTTATATTGATTAATTTTATCATAGTGATACACCACAATATAGAATTATCCAAATTTCCATAAATTTTCTAATTATAAAGGATTAAAATAAAAGGGTATGTAAATGGAAGTCCCAAACCATGGCCATGAACTAGAAGTATGTTTTAATTTGAATATCAAAACTTCAAGCAAAACTTTTTGATTAATGGTTAGATTGGGATGTATAGATTGTGCCCTTCTTGTCCCTTTCTATTTTAGTCCAAACATCACCAATATATATTATCTTTCTACTTGAAAAAAAAAAATGAAGCAAAATATTGTTGGGATGAGTTATCCCACATCGATAAATTGAAAATGGTATGCTCGCTTTATAAGCTATTAGAGACCTTCTTCCCATTGCCATATGGTTTTGGGATGGTATATATCTCCTTGGCTTATGAAGTGTGTGCACTTGTGTCCCCCCGTTAATATGTTGGCATTCACAATAAGTCCAGCCTAATTTAACATGGTATCCGAGCCGATGGTTCGATCAATAATTTAAAAAAAATGGTAGGTTCGAAAAGAATGGCGTTCCTACCCTAATTGATTACTCCCACATGCGAACTTGACGGGGGTTCGCATGTGAGGGGGGTGTTGGGATGAGTTATCCCACATCGATAAATTGAAAATGGTGTGCTCGCTTTATAAGCCATTAGAGACCTTCTTCCCATTGCCATCTCCTTGGCTTATGAAGTGTGTGCACTTGTGTCCCCTCGTTAATATGCTGACATTCACAATAAGTCCAGCCTAATTTGACAAATATACCCTCATATGCATACTAATGGTTTAAATACAAAATATTCGAAGTGAGTATATGTTTCTAACAAACCTAAGAGATACTGGGATTATTTAGAACCGAGAGTAACTAGGCCATGGCCAAAATGATCTGATTAAAACTCTATTAAGTCATGCTTGTATTAAGAGTAAATATTTATAAAAGAAATAAAAATTTTAAAAATAAATAAATAAAATTATTGGAGTAGAAAATCTGAAGAATGTTGTTGTCAAATGTAAAGAATATTTATAAATTGATGGAGAAGAAAAAAAATAAGAATTCGTTTCTTCATACTATTATATTTTCTATCATTCATCTCTCCTATATCTTAACTATTACTTACCTTTATTTTTATAATTTGACTTTTATTTTTCCCTTATGTAAAATAAAAATACATGATAAATTAGGTTGGACTTATTGTAAATGAGAGATATAACATCCCAAAACCACATGACAATGGAAAAAGGGCTCTAATAATTTATAAAGTGTGCACATCATCTTTAATTTTTCGATGTGGGATAAACTATCCCAACACTACAGTAGTCAAGTTGGTTCCATATACATGTAAAAAATGAATGATCAATCCATCCTATACTAATATCTTCGATTCGCGCCTAACTGGGTTTATTGAACAATTGACAACTCACAATTCACAAGACAAGTTCAACACATAATAATACGTGCAAAAAAACTTGGTGGAGCCTTGTTGAAGTAAAAACTAGTTTTGGGATTGATGGTTATGATTTGCTTCATAAGTTGTAATAACGTAGTTCATGTCGTCCCTGTCCCTTTCCACACGTTTCTTCACCGGGCAACCATCTACCGCACACCTATAATAGTTCCTGAGTTGAATATATAGTTCAATATTTAATTAGCAAGTAGTATAGAATTTCATAATGGGTTGCTAAAAATAGTAATAAGCTCAAAAAAAACATTTATTAATTGACAGCTATTCTTGTGAGAGATTGTCTCGACTTTAAAACAATAATAAGTACACATTTTTATTTTCTCTTTTATTTGTATTAATTGGACTATTTAGCCCATATATAGTATCTAATACGTCTTTCAAAGAGACTGTCTCTCGCAACAATTTGTTTGTGATTAATTAATTCTTCTTGTTTTAATTTGTTTGTAATTTGGGTGTGTAATATACCTTGGGTTTGGGCTATTTTTGACCATTTTCTTGCCGTATTTTCTCCATTTGTAACCGTCGTCTACTACGTCCATCTCTGATTTCATTCTGAATGCTATGCTTCCCTTCTTCTCTTTGATGTTTCTAATGCTTTCCCCTATTAACAGTCAAAAAGAAAATATTTAGCTGTAGTAAAGAGGTAAGATTAAATACCCACTAGAATGGTTAAAAACATAATGGAAATGAATATTTAATTACTGGCATTTTAACTATAAGATTAAATGTTCAATTATAAAGATTTAATAACAGATCGGGCTCTGATACAATAATAAAATTAAAAAAATGAATACAAACAAAAACGAGAAGAGTTAACTCATTCACAAGCCCAAATGAGATTTAATTACCATTGAAACTAATAGGTAGCAGTAGAAGTTATTCAATTTATAAAATATTATATTTTCTTCTCTTTCTCTAATGTGGAACAACTGATATATGAGTAATAATAAGCACATCAACACAACACAAAAATTTGAACGTCATTTTGGTGTTTTTTTTGCTTAATACAATATATATTCAATATTCAAATGCTTGAACATCAATGATAGAGTATATATGTATATAACGGGGATTTAATCGTTGGCTTCTAATTAAGTTGGTTTTAACTTGATATTAGAAATATAGGTTGTGCGTTCAAATCTCATTTACCTTTTATTTCTTGAGGAATATTATAGGCCATAACCTTCAACTTAATAAGATTTTAGTTGAAATGATTTCTTAATCTGGTATTTAGAAAATTAGGCCGTTCAACTCTCACCCACATCCTCATTTTTTGTTGAATATTAGCGCTAAAGTATGTGCTAAATCCATACTTTTAAGTCAAAGGTGATCTTTTAAGTAAAAAAGCGCGATATCTCCTCCATCAACTTAAGATTTAAATGTTAATATAACATAGTAATAAAAAGTTGAAACAATCAATAAAAAAGCTTACTATTACTATTACTATTCTCTCCTTCATTTTGGACGTTGCTACTTCCTCCAATATCAAAAAACCCATTTCCATGACACCCAAAACTCTGAGTCTGTTGGAAATCCATGGTTTGTTGCTCATGATGCCCATAATCTTGAAATGAGAAGAAGTCAGAAACCTGTAAATCATCACTCCCAGAAGAGTCTAAGGGACTAAAATGAGTCATTTGAGTGTTGTTTAAGTAATAATTCCACTCCATAAAGGGTGAAAAAGGAGTGAAATCAAACAATGAGGTGTTGTTTGTAGTTGTCATTTGCCATTTACAATAGTATTATTTAGTACACATATATATATATATAATGGTAAGAAAAGCATTGATAAGTGAAAGTGAAACCTTCCAAGGTACTTCCATTAACATTAAGTCTTAAGAGAAGCTTCATAGGATTGTTCTAGATGTAGTGCTTCTTTGCTTTTATAGGAATAGAAATCAAAGCACACAAAATGAAAGAGGGACAAGTCATATCCAAAGGTTGACTTAAGAGTAGACTTTGACAAATTTTGTAAATTTAACTTAAACTTTAAGATTGTGTTGGTTGAAATTAATGGTTGTTTTTAGGAGAAGTTATAGTCATAATAATCAACTCAATGTTTTTATAAGTTGGAGTCAGAGGAGGAAGGGAAGAAGGTAGCGGGCATACAGGGGCGAAATCAGAATTTTGAGTTGGGAGGCCAAATTGTCAATATATTAGCAAATTTATAATATTATTAAAAACTAGTTAAACTATGAAAAATTTAAAATTATATTGACTGAAATGAACTTGAAACATAAAAAGGTAGAACTATACCAACTAATTTCCAACTGTTTTGGATAATCGATATTTAAGCGTTTTTTTAGTAATATTTGATGCGAATAGGAAAATATTTTTTGATCTCCTAATAATCTCTTGCACAATACTAAGAAAAACAATTAATTAGTGACGTGGCAAGGCTAAGAAAACATCATCACTTGATTGTGTTGACTTGTCGTTGACGTGGATTGATTCATGCTCACGTCATAGACCATTAGACCGTAAACGTACGTTCATTGTTTCATTAAATTTCTCCTATCTACAAATTACATGTAAAGTAGAAAATTAGTAAAAATGTAAAAATATATTTTTATTATGTAGAAGTGACATATATGTGTAAATGAGATTAAAATGTAAATTAAACATGTAGGTGAAATTTATTTTAAAAGAAGTATAAATTATAACGATAATTTTAAAATAAAATAATCTTAATAGGATGAACTAGAAAAAAATATGTCAAGTTATGCGAGATAGAGGGAATATTAGAGTAGTGAGTAGTTTATTACTCTGTCCGTCTCATAGCTTTTGCTATAGGCTATAGCCCACAAGTACAAATGATTATCTTTTGGCTTTTGGTGTGTTTTTTAATTATATAATTATACAATTTAATAAAAAGACCGTATAATTTCATATGTCATCCTTAGAGCTGTTTAAATGTGATCCGACCCGAAAATCCGAACCGAAATCGAAAGTTAACTGACCCGAAAATATGTTTCTTTTTTAGGTTTATCGAACCGACATTATCCGAACCGAAGTTGCGCCCGAACCGATTTACGACCGAAAATCGTAAAATCGTTCCCCGAACTGCAACCGATTTTTATAACCGATATATAACCGTTAACCGAGATTACCCGAACCTAATATTGACTGACCCGAGTCATACCCGACCCGAATCATACTCAAAACCGAACTTGATCAGGCTAAAACCGACTTAACCCGAACGAATTTTTAATTGAAATACTATAAACCTGAACCAATTTTTAACATAGAGGTATGATCGACTCATATTCAATCATCTTAGTAGTTAATCTAATAAAGTAATAGAAATTTTAATAAATTAAATTTTATACATACATGGTTTCATATATTTAAAGTTAATAATCAATGGTCAATGTTTATTTAACTATATTTAATCAATTTAGATGAAAAATGATAAAACTTTAATTTTAACTTACAGTCAAACAAGTAAAAGTAACAAAGTAACATTCAGTAATTGATTTGCATTTTAACTATTTAGCCTTAACTAAGGGGAATCTTATCATCAATTAAAAAATGTCTAACAACTTAATATGATATTGACTCGATCTATAGTAATTATGAATTCGTAGCTGAATTCTACTGGAAAATAATACTGTAACATCTCGGAATAACTCGGGTCTTTGAAAAGAAAAGAAAATGATCTTTTAAAACAAAACAACTAAAACCCGAGTCAAACCGAAACGTTAGGAACAGTTTAAAACAGTTTTGAAGTTAAGGAAACGTGCGGATCGAGTTCTATTAGCGTTATTTAAAACTATTAGATAATAAGAAATACTTAGCAGCGGATAAGAAACGAAAAGTCAAATCTACTTATTACAACTTGAGAGCGAAAGTCGCCTCATAAAAACCAAATGCTCTTTAACTAAACTTTGAAGTTCTTTTTAAGACTTCTTTACTTTAATAATTTATTTCTTCAAGGGACAATCCTCACTCCCCAGACCTGCAACTTAACTTACTGCTAGTCATTGCCCAGATAGGACACAACATCATCGCAGGGTCGTTAAGACCAAAAGCACACGTCAGCGAAAGTCGCATACCAATAAATAATAACATCGAGAAAGTTTAATTTGATTAATTAACAATTCACAGAACCGTACGCTTGATCATACTTATTAAGAATATTTATTTTTCTTGTAAAAGTTAGTCAGCTATATTGCTGTACTATCCGGCCATACTGCCAGTACTATCCAGCCATACTGCCGGTACTTTCCAGCCATACTGCCGGTACACACCAAACTTCATAAGTGAGACAATACATTAGGGGGAGCTAACCCCTAAGCAAGCCTCTACCATAGACACTCGCCATACTTCGGTGCCTATGGTTAAGTATGCATACCCCCGCGGTGGCTCATAAAGCCCTCATATGCCGCGAGTAATTCTTTTCCACCAATTGACGACATACTACGTCCACTTTTTAAGTTAGTGAGGTCATACTACCTCTACTTTCAAAACAATATATAAAGATTGACGTCATACTACGTCCACTTTTGAGTTAGTGAGGACATACTACCTCTACTTAAGTTATTGAGGACATACTACCTCTACTTATCATAACAATGTATAGAATTATTGATTCGAACGATAGCATTATTCGTTCTATATACCCATGCCTTACTTTTGGGTATCATTAATACATGATACATCGATCTATTGCGAACCACGCTGCGTGTACATACCTTAAGCAAAAATAACCAACTCGCAAACGTCTCAATCAATTCCCGGTCATGAATCGACTTCCTACAAGGTTCAATCGTATTCGGGAAATAAGCACACATACACATTTTCCTCAAATCACACATAACACACATATACAATCACATCCATACCTAGAATGCTACACACAACATGAACATCCATCACATACTACAACATGGTATAAACACAAAACTGGACAGCTTATACATTCTGTCCAGAAACTCATCTTAATACTGTCAAACTGAAAATCCGACTTCACCGTTGCGTCCGGAAGGCGTCAAAACCCCCGGGTACCAAATTTCATAATTTATAACATAGTATAAGTATTTTTAACTTAATTTCAAAGCCAAAAATGCTCCAAAAACACAAATTTTCCACTATTTCAAAACCTACGGGATTCCATTTTTTTATCACCAAAATATAAAATTTCAATGCTTTATTCTTTAATAAATCTAAACAATAAAATTTACATAATTTCCATGATCACATACAAAAATAAATTTTAATTAATTATCTATATTTTTCTTAAAAATAATTCTTTTTACTCCAATGTTCAAACACAAACACATCACATATATATACATGCAAATTTTTCTTCTATCAACCTTATACTTCTCTTTTATTAATCAATAAAAATAAATTTCCATCACCACATACACATTTTTTTTTATGAACAACCATTTTTTTTTTTAATGTATATATATATATTTATATATATATATATATATTTCAATCATTCATCAAACAATTCTACACACACATGTGCACAAATCTAAAACCCTAAAACCATACATTAAATTTAAATAGAAAAAACATCATACATCTAAACATAAATTTTTTTAATTCATGAACAAAATCATAACTATAAAATCACACATATAAAAACATAGAAATTTAAATTAAAACTTAAAAATAAAACTAGGTTAAGAATTACTTACAATTGCTCAAGAACACACCAAAATTTGATGAACCAATTTGATGATATTAGGCGTGAGGATTAGAGAAACTTTGAGAGTATTTTTTTTTTTTTTTTTTCTTACTTGCAATTGAATTTGAAAATGAAAAGGAGTAAGGAAAGGAATAAGGAAAGGAAAGGAATTGATTAAGGATTTATGAGATTTTATTATAATAATTTCCTTAACCTTCCATTTACTCAAATGGAAGTTACAAATCCTCCCAAATATTCCCATATGGCCGGCCAACCTTTGCCATTTCCCTTTTTTTTTTTTTTATTTATTTATTTTTTTTTTTTTTTTTTTGAAATTAAAGATAGATTAGGAAAAGATTTGGACTTAAAATGATTTTATTTGCCTTAAAAGTTGGATTCTCATGATTTAACCTACTAACAAAATAAATAATAAAAGAAATATATATTTTTTTTCTAAAAGAATAATAATAATAAAAATAATATATCGGGAAAATATCGGGGTGTTACAGACTACCCCCCTTAAAAAGGTTTTGACCCCAAAACCACAACGTACAAACACAAAAACACGCACAATCACACATAAAAAAAATCGATAAAGCAAGCACACCACAAAAGAAAAAGATCAAAGTAACTCAAAACGCGCAAAATCCTATCGCTTCCTACCCCCTTAAGAAGTTACGTCCCCGTAACTTACTAACCTGAGGAAAAAGATGCGGATACTTCTCTCGCATTGACGCTTCTGTTTCCCAAGTTGCCTCTTGTGACCGATGATTGGACCATAAAACCTTAACCATTGCAACATCCTTCCGCCGAGTACTGCGAACTTTTCTATCTAAAATCTGGACAGGTTGCTCTTCATAGGTGAGGCTTTCATCAAGTTCTAACGGTTCCGGGTCTAAGACATGCGAAGACGCCGCAACATAACGTTTTAACTGGGAGATATGAAAAACGTCATGAACCTTACCCAACGCATTAGGTAACGCTAACCGGTAAGCTAACTTCCCAATCCGCTCCACAATATCATAGGGGCCAATGAAACGCGGGCTCAGTTTCCCACGAGCACCAAAACGAACCACACCTCTCATCGGAGATACCCGGAGTAGGACTTTGTCGCCCACTTCGTACTCATCAGGCCGACGTCGGAGATCGGCGTACGATTTTTGTCTATCCTGGGCTGCCTTCATTTTATCGCGAATCAACTTTACTTTCTCTGTCATTTGTACAAGCATATCAGGTCCTAAGGTGACAGATTCAGTAAAATCATCCCAACATACAGGACTACGGCACTTACGACCATAAAGT
Source organism: Amaranthus tricolor (assembly GCF_026212465.1). Taxonomy (NCBI): domain Eukaryota; kingdom Viridiplantae; phylum Streptophyta; class Magnoliopsida; order Caryophyllales; family Amaranthaceae; genus Amaranthus; species Amaranthus tricolor. The sequence goes on along the minus strand of NC_080059.1, from coordinate 10,416,553 downwards.
GCTTCAAACGGAGCCATTTGAATTGTTGCCTGATAACTATTATTATAAGAGAATTCTACTAAATCCAAATGTTCATCCCATGAACCTTGCCATTCCATGGCTATTGCTCTCAACATATCTTCTAGTATCTGATTGACACGTTCAGTCTGACCATCCGTCATAGGGTGAAAAGACGTGCTATGAAGAAGAGTGGTTCCCAAAGCCTGCTGTAATGACTTCCAAAAATGTGACAAGTATCGAGTATCACGATCGGAGACAATAGTACGAGGTATTCCGTGATATCGAACAACGTATCGAATATAGGCACGAGCAAGTTGCTCCATATCCCACTTACAGTTCATCGGAATAAACCTTGCAGACTTAGTAAGCCTATCTACGATGACCCAAAGAGTATCATTACCAGTCTTAGTTCGTGGCAACCCTAACACGAAATCCATAGATATGTCATCCCACTTCCAGACCGGGACTTCTAGGGGTTGCAGTAACCCAGCTGGTCTTCGATGTTCACTCTTAACCTTTTGACACGTTAAACACTTGGAAACAAATTCAGCGATATTCTTTTTCATACCAGACCACCAAAACATGCATTTTAAATCTTGATACATCTTATCCCCACCAGGATGAACCGAAAATCTAGAATAATGAGCTTCGTTCAACAATTTTTCCTTCAAGGAGTCACACCCATCCGGCACACACCATCGTCCTTTAAAACGAAGACTACCGTCCTCATGAATTGTAAAACCTTCAGCTTTCCCTTCACTGATCTGCTCACGAAGTTTAATGAACTTTGGGTCTTCCAGTTGCTTAGCCATAATCTCTTCGAAAAAGGTAGGTTGAATAGACAAGGCACTCAACTTGGCTTCCAATTCCCCTTCTTGGATTATCTCCAAGTTCATTCTCCCAAACTCCTTACTCAACTCTTCAGAGGTTATTAACGCTGAAACGGAATGCCTCGATTTTCTACTCAAAGCATCGGCGACTACATTCGCACGACCTTCGTGATATGAAATCTCCAAATCATAATCGCTGATAAGTTCTAACCAACGTCGTTGGCGCAAATTCAACTCGGATTGAGTGAATAAAAATTGCAAGCTTTTATGATCCGTAAAGACCTTGCATTTGACACCATAAAGATAATGTCGCCAGATTTTCAATGCAAAAACCACAGCCGCTAACTCCAAGTCATGTGTTGGATAATTCACCTCATGAGTCCTTAGTTGACGTGAAGCATACGCCACCACCTTTCTCTCTTGCATTAAAACACAACCTAATCCATGTTTGGAAGCGTCACTGTAGACGGAGTATTCCAAAGATGGGTCAGGTAAGGTCAACACAGGAGCTGTAGTTAACCTCTCCTTTAATAACTGAAATGCTTTCTCGCAATCCTCAGTCCATTCGAACTTCTTTTCCTTCTTCATCAAGGCTGTCAGTGGACGAGCGATGCGAGAAAAGTCTTTGACAAAACGACGATAGTATCCCGCTAATCCTAAGAAACTCCGGATATCCGTAACATTCCGAGGTGTAGACCAATCCCGGACAGCTGCTACTTTTGCTGGATCAACGGAAATTCCCTCCTTAGAAACAATGTGACCCAGAAAAGCCACTTGTTCTAACCAAAATTCACACTTCGAAAACTTAGCATACAACTGATTCTCTCGTAGAATCTGCAAGACCATCCTTAAATGCTCTCGATGTTCTTCTTGACTTTTGGAATATACCAAAATATCATCAATGAACACCACCACACACTTATCGAGGTATGCGTTAAAGACCCGATTCATCAACCCCATGAATGCTGCGGGTGCATTGGTCAACCCAAAAGGCATCACCGTAAATTCAAAGTGTCCGTATCTGGTTCTAAAAGCTGATTTACTAATATCCTCCTCCTTGATACGTAACTGATGGTACCCGGACCGCAGATCAATCTTGGAAAAGACTCCTGCCCCTTGCAACTGATCAAAAAGATCATCGATCCGTGGTAACGGGTACTTATTCTTAACAGTGACCTTATTAAGTTCTCTGTAATCAATACAGAGACGCATCGTTCCGTCCTTTTTCCTTACAAACAACACTGGGGCTCCCCAAGGCGACACACTAGGTCTTATATACCCCTTCTCTAACAACTCCTCCAATTGGATTTTCAATTCTTCCATCTCCCTTGGGGCCATTCGGTAAGGAGCTTTTGAAATTGGTCCTGTCCCAGGGATTAAATCAATCGAGAAATCCACGTCCCTTCTTGGCGGCATACCAGGGAGTTCTTCTGGGAAGACATCTCTAAAATCACAGACCACTGGAATGTTCTCAAGCTGCAACTCCCGCTCCCCTACTTTACTTATACTACACAGAAACCACGGTTGCCCTTGCTTGATCAATTTCTTGACCTTCAATGATGATACGATTTTTATCCTCGGTCCCTTAGGAAGACTCCTATATTTAACCTTCTCCCCCCAGGTCCACTTAAGGTCACTGACTGTTCTTCACAATCTAATATCGCTTTATATCTACTTAGCCAATCCATCCCAAGTATTACATTTAAGTCATCCATTTCTAGAGAAAATAAATTACTTGGAAATTTTACTTTTCCTATCTTAACCGGCACTTCACGGAACAACGTATCACAATGAAACATCTCCCCGGAAGGAGTAGAGACTGAAAAAGACGTTTCCTCAGGTTTTTCCAATTCTAAGTCCTTAACTCTAGACTTTGAAACAAACGAGCATGATGCACCAGAATCAAACAGTACTTTAACGGATTTTTCATTAATACAGAACGTACCTATGACCACATCCGTCGCCTGCGCTGCCTCTCTCGAGTTAACTGCTGAAAGCCTGCCGTCGTTCTGGGTAGAAGTAGTAGCACCTCCTTGATTCCCACGTTGGCTTGCAAAGAAATTCTCGTTTCTAGCATTTCCCGGTCGGTGCTGAAGACCGGAGTTATTCCCCGAAAACCTTGGGTTTGAGGCACCTCCCAAGTTTCGGCCAAAACTTCCACCATTGTGATTCCCCCTACCAGCATCATTACTACCCCGTCCATTAGCGATTCTTTGTTGTTGGAAACCTCTATGATTTCCCCCTTGCCACTCTTGTTGTCCTATGCGAGTATAACACTCGTACAATCTATGGCCCGGCTTACCACAGTAAGAACAGTCCACTAACGCACCCCTGCAGTCCCTTCCTGGGTGGTTCTTGTGGCATCTCCTACAGTTGAAGATTCTCTCTTTCCCATTACGATCATACAAAGGCTTCTGCATTCTAGCCTCTAGCCTCAAACTTCCCCCACTCTTGCTGCTTTGACCAGAATGGAAACCTTTCTCCTGAAAGCCCCCAGACGGTCTGTGCTTTTTAAATTGATTTTGGACTTGGTTACTCGCATTCGTATCATTATAAAACACAGGTTCTTTTCTCTTTTCCCCGCTATGGCCCAACTTCTCTTTTTCCTTCCTGATAACGTTCCCAATCTGCGCAGCTCTCTTATAAAGTTGGTCTAACGTATCATACCTATCGGTCTCAATGTGTTTTTGGATCTCATACGATAGACCTAACTCAAAACGCTGTATTTTCTTTCCCTCAGTTGGGACATCGTCAGGGCAAAACTTCAAGTATTCCATAAATTTCTGATAATATTCATCTACCGTTAGGTTTCCCATTTCGAACCTAGCAAACTCATTTGATTTGTCCTTCCTAACATGAGGCGGATAGAATTGGTCCCTCAACGCCCCCTTAAATTCTTCCCAGCTTAAATCACCGTCGTTTTCGGATATCAATCTCATCTTACTATGTGTCCACCAATAGTCAGCGTCTTCTACTAGAAAAAACGCGGCTTGGTCAACCATGAGCTCAGCAGGACATCTCACCACGCTAAAAAGCTTGTCAAATTCTCTTAGCCAGGTTTCCAACACAGAAGGTTCCCCTTTCCCACTATAAGTCGAGGGTTTACTTTGGGCTATCCTCTTACTAATTGACGAAGCCTTATCCTCCAAGGATTTCGGTCTCGGATTCCTTGCGCCAGCTAGGGCCTTGATTAGGTTTCGAAGTACGCGATCAGAGTTTCCTCTTGGCACGGACCTTCTCAAAAAGGGTGGCATGATGGCAGGTATACTGCATAAGGTTTAAACAAGGTGTGTAAATACATTTCTATAGCGTTTGAGGTTTAAGGAAATACTCATTCTGTTATTGCTCTAAAATATACAAGGTAGTAACCCTAAAGGTAAAAAGGTTGAACAATAAGTCAAAAATCGGATTTATTTATTTTCCATAAACACAACTCTGAATCGATTCTACTTTCAAATGTTTATATTATCAAATAAAAGGGAATCAAAATTCAAATTCAAAACAAATAAACCATATACTTCCAATCTAGAAAGAATACTTGGGTATAATTTCCCACATAGCCATTGTTCAAAACTACAAAAGTCCGAGATAATCAACCAAATCATCAAATCAACAAAATTGTTCGCAATTTATTCTACTAAGGGACAAGACATACGAACTCAAACACATGCATAGTCAAATAAAGGAAAAAACAATCAGGCAAATAAAGGTGATGCATCCATGCGGTCCCGATCCTCCATGTATTGATCAGGGTCAAAATCAGCATCATCAGAGTCATCGCTAGACGCGCTATCGGAAACAGAAGGGGTTCCCACAGATAAGGAATCACTCATAGAAAGTCGTTCTTCAGAATCAGAAAGCTCTACAATTATTGGTTCGGGTGGTTCCTCTTCCCACATCATAATTTCACTCTCTTCCTCACTCATAAGATCCTCTCGTCTCACCGGCCAACCCCCTAAAATAATATGCTCACTATCATCATCACTCATCATTCCAGCTCTATAAGCTAGTTCCCCCTCATCAGGATCTTCTACCACTCCTAAAGGATCCTCCTCCATGAATTCTCCCTGCTCCTCAAATTCCTCTTCTGGATCCTCATCGGGGTCCTCCTCCTCCGGGTCCTCTTCTGGATCCTCTTCTGGATCCTCCTCTGGGTCCTCCTCTGGATCCCTCTCGAAGTCCAACCCCTCAAAGATTATAAATGGCATTGGGTCAGGGTCTACTATGTGAACATCCTCCTCCCTATTATCTCTCCTTGCCCCACTAGACCCTGGAACGTCAACTCCGTTCCGACCCTCAGATTGCAATGTTCTTACCCTCCTGTCAAACTCTAGGTGAAACTCGTCAATCATCCCCATCAATGTATTAGTTTCCTTTTCCATTATCCCTTCATACACCTGTTTGGACTTTTTGAAAATCATTTCCATACGTCGGGCGTAATCCAAATCACATTCTCCCTCTTTTCTATCCCAAATTCCTTGAGCCTCTATTTCTGCCCAAATTGGGGCATTATCTAAAACTCTCCAGGGTTCATCTCGGGTATTAATTCCCTCATCGGCCGGTCTTTTTCCTTTATCCATGAGAGAAGATAATGATCGAACTTCCTGACTCACAAGGAGAGAAAACAAAACAATCAATTTCTAAGATAAGACAAGGGTAGATATTTCAAATCATCAGAGATATAGACACAAAGGTCCTATCATGCACACATCAAGTTATCCATGATATCATGCTTAAAGACACAAAGCATAACACGTCATATCCCCTTAATGTCTACCCCTTTTACTCTCGTTAATTTTTTTTTTTTTTTTTTTTTTTTTTTTTTTTTTTTTAACGTTAGTCTATCGATATAGATAAATAACACTAAATAAAACTCCCGCTCTGATACCAGTTGTAACATCTCGGAATAACTCGGGTCTTTGAAAAGAAAAGAAAATGATCTTTTAAAACAAAACAACTAAAACCCGAGTCAAACCGAAACGTTAGGAACAGTTTAAAACAGTTTTGAAGTTAAGGAAACGTGCGGATCGAGTTCTATTAGCGTTATTTAAAACTATTAGATAATAAGAAATACTTAGCAGCGGATAAGAAACGAAAAGTCAAATCTACTTATTACAACTTGAGAGCGAAAGTCGCCTCATAAAAACCAAATGCTCTTTAACTAAACTTTGAAGTTCTTTTTAAGACTTCTTTACTTTAATAATTTATTTCTTCAAGGGACAATCCTCACTCCCCAGACCTGCAACTTAACTTACTGCTAGTCATTGCCCAGATAGGACACAACATCATCGCAGGGTCGTTAAGACCAAAAGCACACGTCAGCGAAAGTCGCATACCAATAAATAATAACATCGAGAAAGTTTAATTTGATTAATTAACAATTCACAGAACCGTACGCTTGATCATACTTATTAAGAATATTTATTTTTCTTGTAAAAGTTAGTCAGCTATATTGCTGTACTATCCGGCCATACTGCCAGTACTATCCAGCCATACTGCCGGTACTTTCCAGCCATACTGCCGGTACACACCAAACTTCATAAGTGAGACAATACATTAGGGGGAGCTAACCCCTAAGCAAGCCTCTACCATAGACACTCGCCATACTTCGGTGCCTATGGTTAAGTATGCATACCCCCGCGGTGGCTCATAAAGCCCTCATATGCCGCGAGTAATTCTTTTCCACCAATTGACGACATACTACGTCCACTTTTTAAGTTAGTGAGGTCATACTACCTCTACTTTCAAAACAATATATAAAGATTGACGTCATACTACGTCCACTTTTGAGTTAGTGAGGACATACTACCTCTACTTAAGTTATTGAGGACATACTACCTCTACTTATCATAACAATGTATAGAATTATTGATTCGAACGATAGCATTATTCGTTCTATATACCCATGCCTTACTTTTGGGTATCATTAATACATGATACATCGATCTATTGCGAACCACGCTGCGTGTACATACCTTAAGCAAAAATAACCAACTCGCAAACGTCTCAATTAATTCCCGGTCATGAATCGACTTCCTACAAGGTTCAATCGTATTCGGGAAATAAGCACACATACACATTTTCCTCAAATCACACATAACACACATATACAATCACATCCATACCTAGAATGCTACACACAACATGAACATCCATCACATACTACAACATGGTATAAACACAAAACTGGACAGCTTATACATTCTGTCCAGAAACTCATCTTAATACTGTCAAACTGAAAATCCGACTTCACCGTTGCGTCCGGAAGGCGTCAAAACCCCCGGGTACCAAATTTCATAATTTATAACATAGTATAAGTATTTTTAACTTAATTTCAAAGCCAAAAATGCTCCAAAAACACAAATTTTCCACTATTTCAAAACCTACGGGATTCCATTTTTTTATCACCAAAATATAAAATTTCAATGCTTTATTCTTTAATAAATCTAAACAATAAAATTTACATAATTTCCATGATCACATACAAAAATAAATTTTAATTAATTATCTATATTTTTCTTAAAAATAATTCTTTTTACTCCAATGTTCAAACACAAACACATCACATATATATACATGCAAATTTTTCTTCTATCAACCTTATACTTCTCTTTTATTAATCAATAAAAATAAATTTCCATCACCACATACACATTTTTTTTTATGAACAACCATTTTTTTTTTTTAATGTATATATATATATATTTATATATATATATATATATATTTCAATCATTCATCAAACAATTCTACACACACATGTGCACAAATCTAAAACCCTAAAACCATACATTAAATTTAAATAGAAAAAACATCATACATCTAAACATAAATTTTTTTAATTCATGAACAAAATCATAACTATAAAATCACACATATAAAAACATAGAAATTTAAATTAAAACTTAAAAATAAAACTAGGTTAAGAATTACTTACAATTGCTCAAGAACACACCAAAATTTGATGAACCAATTTGATGATATTAGGCGTGAGGATTAGAGAAACTTTGAGAGTATTTTTTTTTTTTTTTTCTTACTTGCAATTGAATTTGAAAATGAAAAGGAGTAAGGAAAGGAATAAGGAAAGGAAAGGAATTGATTAAGGATTTATGAGATTTTATTATAATAATTTCCTTAACCTTCCATTTACTCAAATGGAAGTTACAAATCCTCCCAAATATTCCCATATGGCCGGCCAACCTTTGCCATTTCCCTTTTTTTTTTTTTTTTATTTATTTATTTATTTATTTTTTTTTGAAATTAAAGATAGATTAGGAAAAGATTTGGACTTAAAATGATTTTATTTGCCTTAAAAGTTGGATTCTCATGATTTAACCTACTAACAAAATAAATAATAAAAGAAATATATATTTTTTTTCTAAAAGAATAATAATAATAAAAATAATATATCGGGAAAATATCGGGGTGTTACAAATACCCGAACCCGATCTGTACCTGGTAAAACCGAACCAATTATTAACCGATGACATTCCGAGACCGATTGATTACTCGACGCAAACTTCAACCGACACCGAACCGATGCTAACCCGATAGCTCAAATAACCGATCCTCAACCGAACCGTGACTAACCGACCTGACCCGAGTGTGACCCGCCGTTACACGCATCCGAAAACTAACCGATCCGAAATACAACTGAACCGAATGACAGCCATCTGAAACCGACTCGATCATCCGAATGAACACTTCTAGTCATCCTCATAGAGCTTCACAAGATGAAAGGATTTTATGGTTGCCATTGACTTACGTGGCAAATAAAATTTTTCAACTTATTAATTTTAGCACTTTCAAAAATTAATTATATTGAGTAATTTCCCGTTTTTAGCTATTAATTTGAATTTCTTATATACTGTAAATTTACCATCTTAATAAAATAAATAATTTAGATATTTTTATAAAAATAATCAACAAGAAAATTTTCTTGCATTGAATAATATAAATAGGGTTAAAAATAACATAAGATACACATTTATTAAAATTTACCAAACATAGAAAACAAATGGTTTAATTAATTTGAATAATAAAATTAAACTTTTTAAGAGTTATTTTAGAAAATATATTTAAATGATCGGTTAATTAAAGAGCATTGAGGTTTTTCAAGAGTATATATATAGAAAAGGAGATGAATGTTTATTGTGAGTAATTGATTGTGTATTTTTCAAATGACTTAATTGATTTTTTTTAATAGGATTTGTGGACTTTTATTGAAATCTTCCATAAAAGTAGTAAAAATTAAATAGTAATAATAATAACGGATATTTCATGATATACCACTGAGTTTCTTCGAAATTCACCATATACCACATGAAATGTTTTAATTCACCATACCATTGAGTTTACGTCCGTTAGCACAGAATACCATTAATGGCAACTGCCGTCAGTGTGCCGTCAACACTTCCTTCCTCTAGGGTTCTCTCCATTGAATTCCTCCATTTCCCTTTCTCTCTCCTCATCGAGAAGGTACCAATTTTTCTTTAATTTCTGAATTTATCATCAAGAAAATTAAATTCAAGCTTCAAATTTTACTGGCTCTTCCCTTCTCGTAACGCCATTCACTCTCAGGTATTGGATGATCTTCTTCCTCTTCGTTATGGTGGTTATTTTTTGATAGGCATACGAGGATCCAGAGCTTGAACTGCTGAAGGGTGATAAAGATCCAGAGCCGTTGCCATGTACTCCAATGCTCTATTCCAGCCAAGCTCACGCAAATTCTCAGATGAACAAGTTTCTTGAAACCATGGCTGATTGGTTTAAATACGTGGATAATCGCAAGAAAGTTGTTGGGTTTTGCGCTTATGTGATTTACAGCTCTTTGGCTAAGTTATATGCTGCCAAGTATAAGCTCAAATCTCGTGCCAAGGTATACAGGATAGCTTCCCGTAGTCTATCTCATCCTTTGAGAGGTAAAGGAACAAATGTGGCATCTGAATACTCAGATGCATTGAAGCTAGGTCTTGTAGATGTCATTTTGACATCACAAATTCTGACATCAGAACAACACAAAAGCACAACCAGCAAACAGCCCACTTCGCACGACACGTGGAGACCAAACCGGTGCATCCAGAACTTGAGCTACAGTAGAAATGAAATCTTGGCACATGGACCTAGCCATTAAGGGCCAAGAACCCTATTAATAACTCACACAACGCTCTGAAATCCGTGTGCAAGGCCATGTAGTCAGCAACCTTTATACTAGCTTCTGTATCAGCCATACAACAAAACTTGTTCAATATCGATGACCAGGCCACCTTGACGGAGAAGTGCAGAAGTGACCGAAGGTCAGGGGAGGAAATCGAGGGTAGAATTGGAATCTCTCCACATGGGCCTTGCTGTCATGGCCCAAGAACCCTCCTCAAAATAACTGGAAGTGCACGAAAAATCGAGGTGAAGGTCGAGCATTCAGCAGAAGAACACTGATAGAAAAGCTGTTGTATTCTGATTTCTGTTTTGATTTTTAATAGGCACGTGTAAACCACGAGGCAAGTGTTGACGGCACACTGACGGCAGTTGCCATTAATGGTATTCTGTGCTAACGGACGTAAACTCAATGGTATATGGTAAATTAAAACATTTCATGTGGTATATGGTGAATTTCGAAGAAACTCAGTGGTATATCATGAAATATCCGTAATAATAATAATAATAATAATAATAATAATAATAATAATAATAATAATAATAATAATAAATAAAAAATAGGGAGGTAAAAGAGATGACTCCTCTAGAATAATTACTATGTTAAATGACATAATTAATTAACAAAAATACCAGTTTAAAATATCTGCTTTATTTTTATTTAATTATCTTTTAGATTAAAAAATGTAAGTCATAATTTTTTCCATTAGCTTAATTATCGTCATCAGTCGTCACATAGTTGCAGTTTGTGAAAAAGTGCTTTTCTAAAAGTATCTTGATTAAAAATAAACAATCCCAGTGGGGAGATTTTCTTTTTCCTGAAAGAGGCGGAAAAATCATACCCGTTCCCTCAAAGAGGGAGTAAAGATAGATGCACGTAGTCAAGAAACCCTCCAATTGATACCTACATCCAATAAGGGTCGAACACCAAACCTTCTGCTCTACATACAGATACTCTATCCATTGAGCCATAAGCGCTTTTGGTTATTAACAAATAAACAAATTATTAGTTTTATTTTTAAAATTTTATATATAATATCAAACATTTTTAATAGGTATATATATATATATATATATATATATATATATATATATATATATATATATATATATGTATATGTGTATATATATATATATATATATATATATATATATATATATATATATATATATATATATATATATATATATATATATATATATATATATGTATATATATATGTATATATATATATATATATGTATATATATATATATATG